>NC_056442.1:44345168-44486328 GCF_018296145.1 Oncorhynchus tshawytscha
GACAAATAATATTTGATTTGATTTGATGATGCGGTCCATTGCGTTTATTAACCATTGCAGTCGATGGCAAAGGGTGTGTTGTTGGTGGTGATCTTAACCTCTACTGCTTCTTTACAGCTATGTCAACTTGTTAACTGTTGTTACCTGTAAAGGCAGATTTTCCTCTTTATCATACATTTACTATCATTTGTATTCTCCCTAAACTACTGTCTCCATCTCAGCTCATATCTCAACATACAGTACCTCTCTACCTGCACGTACTGTTGTGCTCTGCTGTTGTGTTCTGCTGCCTCATCCAATTTCACTGTGTCTCGCCTCATCTGTCAGACACACACACCCACTCACTCACACATAATAATGCAGAGTGCTTTCCACCTGACAGAGATGTCTATTCCCCTGCCTTCAATTATAACGTCAACTTACACGTGTCAGCAGCCAAAACGCTCTGTGTCAGCTGACAACTGTGCAAAGCTAAGAAATGAAGTTTGACCCCCCCTGCATTTACCAATGACAGACAACAGCCTCTCTCCCTCTTTCCTCCTCCTCTCTGTCCTCGTCTTCTCCATCTATCCTCCTCTCTGTCCTCGTCTTCTCTCTCTATCCTCTTCCTCTCTGTCCTCGTCTTCTCCCTCTATCCTCCTCATCTCTGTCTTCGTCTTCTCTCTATATCCTTCTCCTCTCTGTCCTCGCCTTCTCTCTCTATCCTCCTCGTCTTCTCTCTCTATCCTCCTCCTCTCTGTCCTTGTCTTCTCTCTATCCTTCTCCTCTCTGTCCTTGTCTTCTCTCTCTATCCTCTTCCTCCCTGTCCTTGTCTTCTCCCTCTATCCTTCTCCTATCTGTCCTCGTCTTCTCTCTCTATCCTTCTCTCTCAGCAGGTTGTCTTTCTACATTTCTCTTTGATATCACTTTTCATCCATTATGACTCTGCTGTTCTGCCCTAATACCCCGTCCTCTCTCTCTCCCTATCTCCCTCTCCATTTCTCTCTCTCCCTATCTCTCAGTCTCTCTGAGTCAAAGTCTCAGTCTGTCTCGCTCTCTCTCAATCTCTCGCCCTCTCTCTTAGTCTCTGTCTCTTTCCGTCTCCCTCTCTGTCAATGTATCAATCTGTCAATGTGTTTACTTGTGAGTGAGTGAGTGAGTGAGTGAGTGAGTGAGTGAGTGAGTGAGAGTGTGTGTGTGTGTGTGTGCACACTTGTGAATGTGTGTGTGGTCAGGATGCGGTCCATTGCATTTACTAACCATTGCGGTCGATGGCGAAGGGTGTGTTGGAGGTGGTGATCTGGTAGTTACAGATCTGGCTGTACTGAGGAGAACAGTCCTGGTCTGTAGCCTCCACCTGCAGGATGTTGTCATAGATCTTCCCCTCCGTCACCGCCACGTGGTACTGGGCCTCCCGGAACACTGGAGAGAACTCATTCACATCATTCACCTGGATGTGTACCACCGCCCTGTGGACAGCAGGGGGAGACAGAGAGGACAGGGGAGAAAGGAGCCAAAGGTCAAGGCAGGATAACGTTTTTATAAAATGGATACGAGTAATCTAAATAATGCCATGCAGGGTTTCCCAACAAGGTGCAGGGGTTCCCTTCACCGCAGTAATACCACCCTCAACACATCTGATTCAGATGATCATCAAGACCATTGGTTAGTTCATACATATGTGCTGGTGGTGGAATACAACATATGGAATGGCTGGGGGACCCAAGGATTGGTTTGGGAAATACTGCAAGAAGTAGTAAGAGCTGGTTGGTTGAGGTTTCTTTTATATGCTGTTGTGGTTAAGATGTTGTGGTTAACCCAATGATACCACAGTAATCTACTACCTACTAACAAATAACCCTCTGGCTAGTTAACCCAATGATACCAAGGTAATCTACTACCTACTAATGAATAACCCTCTGGCTCGTTAACCCAGTGATACCAAGGTAATCTACTACCTACTAATGAATAACCCTCTGGCTAGTTAACCCAGTGATACCAAGGTAATCTACTACCTACTAATGAATAACCCTCTGGCTAGTTAACCCAGTGATACCAAGGTAATCTACTACCTACTAATGAATTACCCTCTGGCTCGTTAACCCAGTGATACCAAGGTAATCTACTACCTACTAACGGATAACCCTCTGGCTAGTTAACCCAAGGTGATACCACTAATGAATTACCCTCTGTAATCTGATACCTACTAATGAATAACCCTCTGGCTAGTTAACCCAGTGATACCAAGGTAATCTACTACCTACTAATGAATTACCCTCTGGCTAGTTAACCCAGTGATACCAAGGTAATCTACTACCTACTAATGAATTACCCTCTGGCTAGTTAACCCAGTGATACCAAGGTAATCTACTACCTACTAATGAATTACCCTCTGGCTAGTTAACCCAGTGATACCAAGGTAATCTACTACCTACTAATGAATTACCCTCTGGCTAGTTAACCCAGTGATACCAAGGTATTCTACTACCTACTAATGAATAACCCTCTGGCTCGTTAACCCAGTGATACCAAGGTATTCTGCTTCTACACATCAGTTTTATTCATGTTTTATTTTTATTGTACCACATCAGAGACACCCCATTCATCACCTAGTAAAGTACTTATCACATTAGATTTATCTTGAATTGAAACAAATATTAACCCACAATGTGTTAATCAATACTCTTCCTCTGGTCATGTAGAATAAAGTCAACTGATTGCATGATCAATTGACTGATTCATTCATTGACAAGAGGGTGATGGATTGAGGTCACACAAATTAAGTTTGATGAGCTTGAGAAACAAATAGACAATGACAACACTACCCCAGTGAGCTGTGTGAGAAAAGCACAACAGACCTGGTATATTGTTTAGGATTAAGATAATGCCAATCATGATAACACTGGAGTTATCCTCTTCGCGTCAGATCCAAAACCCTGTCAGACATCTTCTGGGCCAGTGATTCCACATTGACAACAACAGGAGACAGCAGGAGGCTGTCTTATCTCTCTGTGCCACATAGCCAGTGGGCACTTTGTTTCTTTCCACTTGAACACAAACAAACACTTGCAAGTCTACACCCCCCAAAAACATGAACAGAACACACACACACATAATAACCATTATAAATCAGGCATCAACTGTGCTAACAGTAATGCTAAGTGCTAGCCTCAGCAGTAACAGGCCACAGCCAGACAGGGTAATGCTAAGTGCTAGCCTCAGCAGTAACAGGCCACAGCCAGACAGGGTAATGCTAAGTGCTAGCCTCAGCAGTAACAGGCCACAGCCAGACAGGGTAATGCTAAGTGCTAGCCTCAGCAGTAACAGGCCACAGCCAGACAGGGTAATGCTAAGTGCTAGCCTCAGCAGTAACAGGCCACAGCCAGATAGGGTAATGCTAAGTGCTAGCCTCAGCAATAACAGTGCCACAGCCAGACAGTGTCATGCTAAGTGCTAGCCTCAGCAGTAACAGGCCACAGCCAGACAGGGTAATGCTAAGTGCTAGCCTCAGCAGTAACAGGCCACAGCCAGATAGGGTAATGCTAAGTGCTAGCCTCAGCAGTAACAGGCCACAGCCAGACAGGGTAATGCTAAGTGCTAGCCTCAGCAGTAACAGGCCACAGCCAGACAGGGTAATGCTAAGTGCTAGCCTCAGCAGTAACAGGCCACAGCCAGATAGGGTAATGCTAAGTGCAAGCCCCAGCAATAACAGTGCCACAGCCAGACAGTGTCATGACTGTCCAGTGAGGATCCAATGGGGTAAATCAGCTTAGCAATGGTTGACAGTAATCAGACCTCTCTCACCCACAGCAGAGGGGAGGAGAGAGCTGGTGGGGGTTGACAGTTCACACCCTGTTGTAAATTCCAGGAGAAGAGAGATCTCCTTCTCCAAAATACACAGAGGAACGTTCTTTGTTAACAGACTTTATCCCGACGAAACTCTAACACGTTCAAAAAGTGAATACTGGAACAATATTACAAACATAAGAACGTGGAGAATGGTCAAAAATGATATATAGAATACTAATGTCATATTGTTTTTGTGTGATGTTATTAAAAAGGTTATATAGGCAATAAGTAAGTTGAAAAGTATTTAAACTACAGGTATGAAGTCTCAATCCTTAATGTTATATATGAAATATGAACAATTATGAAAGTATCTTTGTTAGGATAGGAATGTGATTTTATGAGGTATAAGAGAATCTATCACCTATAAACTGTGCATAGTAAGTAGCCACGCCCCGAGTGAGGTCAGCGAGCGTGACAGACTGATGGAACCGTCCCCTTCGGCCAGAGTGTATAAAGGACTGGTAACAGAAATGTACATTAGACCAGAAAAGCATGGAGCGTAGCTACACGTTTGACATTTTTGGAACTTTGTACCTCAACATGAGGTGAAGAACATAAACTCAACTCCCAGACTAGACCAGAACATTGCCAGGCTGCAACTGCGCGTGTAAAATGGTTCAAACTCTGACTATCAACAAGAGGTGGAGGAAGGAGGAAATCCCCATCTAGGACAATCACTGATACGGCTGATTAGCTGTCTTGAGTCAAATATCTAGAAATGCGAATCTAAGTGGGACCACTCTTCTCAAATCACAGTAGTACACTACTCTCATCACCTAGTGGGAACCATGGACATGGCTAGCTAGCTACAACGGTTCCTCCTTTAAAAGTTGCGTAATACTGCAGCACACCCTGCGTGCATCTGCAGAATTTGGGGCACGTCATTTAATTCTCAGCCATTTCTTCTGTTACTGCAAGTTATTGCTAGTTTGACCACTAGAGAACATGTTTGAGAAACATTTGATATTGGCATTACCAGAGAATTAAACCTCTTGCGATGAGCAATCCCGTATCCGGGAGCATAATTATAGCCTCAAGCTCATTACCATAACGCAACGTTAACTATTCATGAAAATCGCAAATGAAATGAAATAAATATATTGGCTCACAAGCTTAGCCTTTTGTTAACAACACTGTCATCTCAGATTTTCAAAATATGCTTTTCAACCATTAGCTACACAAGCATTTGTGCAAGAGTATTGATAGCTAGCATAGCATTAAGCCTAGCATTCAGCAGGCAACATTTTCACAAAAACAAGAAAAGCATTCAAATAAAATCATTTACCTTTGAAGAACTTCGGATGTTTTCAATGAGGAGACTCAGTTAGATAGCAAATGTTCAGTTTTTCCAAAAATATTATTTGTGTAGGAGAAATCGCTCCGGTTTGTTCATCACGTTTGGCTAAGAAAAAAAACCGAAAATTCAGTCATTACAACGGCAAACTTTTTTCCAAATTAACTCCATAATATCGACAGAAACATGGCAAACATTGTTTAGAATCAATCCTCAAGGTGTTTTTCACATATCTATTCGATGATAAATCATTCGTGGCAGTTTGGTTTCTCCTCTGAACGAAATGGAAAAATGCATGCAGCTGGAGATTACGCAATAATTTAGACGGAGGACACCAAGCGGACACCTGGTAAATGTAGTCTCTTATGGTCAATCTTCCAATGATATGCCTACAAATACATCACAATGCTGCAGACACCTTGGGGGACAGAAAGTGTAGGCTCATTCCTTGCGCATTCACAGCCATATAAGGAGACATTGGAACACAGCGCCTCCAAAATCTGGGGCATTTCCTGTTTGAAATTTCATCTTGGTTTCGCCTGTAGCATCAGTTCTGTGGCACTCACAGATAATATCTTTGCAGTTTTGGAAACGTCAGTGTTTTCTTTCCAAAGCCGTCAATTATATGCATAGTTGAGCATCTTTTCGTGACAAAATATCTTGTTTAAAATGGGAACGTTTTTTTTATCCATAAATTAAAAGAGCGCCCCCTATATCCAAGAAGTTAAAAACTTTTTTGTATTAACATAGTATATGGGATTGATTTTAAGAAATTAGGCTTATATTAATATTATGGTGTTTCCATTCAGAGAAAAATGAAAAATGAAACCCTAAGGGCTTCCGTTAGGATGGAATGGGAAATATGGCGCTGTACAACGTGATTGTCGGGAGTAGGCTACAGGATTGGAGGATTCTAAATTGTCTGCCTTCTTTAGACAAATTTATTCCAATATTTCTGTAAATCAGTGAAATTTATCCCCATACTAATTTGTTATGGCTGCATAACTAAATCAACATTTTGAGTATTTTTTCTTTGTTTTATTAATGAAATGTGGTTATTTGTTGTTCCCCTTGCTCTGCAAGGGCGTGGCTCGATGTTTCGAGGGTGGCTGTTGTCGATGGGTGCCGAGGGTCCCTGGTACAAGCCAGGGATCCTCTGCTGTGGTACGAGCCACCCTCCCTTATGCAGAAATAGTCAGAAGATTGTATTTTTCCCCTACTTTTTCATTACACAGACATGAGATCAGTTGACACCATCGAGGTGCGGATGTTTACTTTCTGCATAAGTTGTTTTTTTTCCAGTTTCATCCGACTAACTGATTGTAGTGGTAAAATAAAAAGGGATACATTATTAATGGAATTCTAAGCATCACTCCAGTCAAAACAAGCTCTGCTAACATTCAATTCCATTAATTTGCTATGGGCTCGCACTATTGTTCCAGTTTATTTGCCAAGGAAGAGTACATGATCAGAGAATATATTCAATGTACAGGCTACAATGTGGGAATCTCATGTGTGGTAATAACTACAGCACATGTAAATAGGACTTGCATCCTTGGCGCAATAAAGTTATTATATTCTACTCTATCCATATGTAACAGTATATCTTCCGTCCCTCTCCTCGCCCCTGGGCTCGAACCAGGGACCCTCTGCACACATTGACAGACACCCTTGAAGCATCGTTACCCATCGCTCCACAAAAGCTGTGGCTTTTGCAGAGCAAAGTGACATCACCGATTGAAATGCTATTAGCGTGCACCCCACTAACTAGTTAGCCATTTCACACCAGTTACACAGACTTCATTAATGCCATTCAGACTTGAAGTTGATACCACAACTAAGATAGCGGAGGTTCATAGATAGGTTCTGAACTAATATTCATACCAAACGTTTTAGGGTTCATACACAGATCGGCTACACATAGCTACACATCCATAGGCATACAGATATGTTTAAGCAAGTAAATAGTTAGCTATGTTACTTCAGCTGTATTGCAAGACAAGCTTACACAATTATACATTCAATTGCAGTAAATACTTTAGCAAGCTAGATTCTTCTGCTAGTTTTCTCAGGAGTCCCTAAAACATCAACCAACACAAATTACAAATTAATTCTCCCAAAACTAGCTAGCTGGCTAATGTTAGCTAGTCAGATAACTTGCTAAATAGCGATTTTCATAAATTAACTTTATGACAAAGAAATATGCACAAACGTTTGTCTCTACATTAACTAACATATTCCTCTCAATTGTACATTTTTCAATCATCTTCACCCAGGGACGGGTGACTCGCGTCAAAATTCGTCATTGGAACCACTCGATATGATTGGTCATGTAAAAACCTTGGGACCCAAATGCATAATGAGTGCTCTAACTCCCCCTTGTGGTGGTCTGGAGCAATGAAGCGATGGCGCTGTGTACCTCTACGTCCCGCGGTGCAAGCTCGCAACTTTTAAAGGCGGAACCACTGTATCTTCCCAGGAGCATCTTCCAGAGTGAACAACAGTAGAAGAGACGGGACCGAACCCTTTTGGACAATTACAAGCATGGTGCTGAAAGGCCAACCCATCACCCTTCCTAAGGAGGGCTGGTTCTGACAGAGATAAGCAGCGAACAAAGGCACTCACATGTAAATACATTCATGATTTCTTATTCCACATGTGTGGAGGTTCGTGTGCAAAGTCTATGATTACTGTGAGAATAGTTCTAAAGTATATCAATGATATACAATTTCTCTCTCTCGCTCTCCCCCCCCTCATTTTCTGTGTAACAAGCCACCATATGTTGTCAGTCCATTAGGGACCTTTTACTCATGTGTTAAGTGTGAATGTTTATTCTGTGTTATTATTTAGTTAGCTAGTAAATACATAATTAAACCAATTTGTGTATAACTGATTCATGAGTAAGGCTGGGGTTTTTGCAGATGCATGACGTTACGACTGTTCAGAATTATGATATGATAAGAGGTTATGATTTAATACGTTGACTGTTTCATGGATGTGATATGGATGTAACTCTTTAAACAACCTCTCTCATGGTGCCACAAAATCCTAATGAGTTAATTGTTACATGATTAATTTAATCAGGTAACAATTAAACATAGTTAGTTGATTTGATAAATAACAGTCATCAGATTAGTGAAAGTAAAGTCACGACAACAGGGTAATGCTAAGTGCTAGCCTCTGCAGTAACAGTGCCACAGCCAGCCAGTACTGTATGTAGCATCAGCACCAGTGGTAAGCTGTAAATCCCTCTGCAGCTTGACCTGTCATATTAATGTGTCTCTCTCATAACCCCCCCTCTCTGGATGGGGCCAAACATATGTTACACCCCACTGTGTATTGGAGGGAGGGATGGTTGATGGGATAAGGGTGAGGTGGAGGGTGGGAGGGAGAGTGGCACAGGAACACATCTGGTTGAAAACAGATGCCTGGCTTCCTTTCCCTCTCCAGTGCTAGTTATATATATAAATATTAACAAAAAAAAAAGAGAGAGAGAGAGAGTGTGTGTGTGTAGGCTTGTGTGCGCGTGAGTTCAGTGGGCATGGTGCCACACCTGCTCCAGCCTCAAGCCATGCTCTCTGCTCCTTGGGTACAACACAACACAAAGCTGATGAAAAGGATCTATAATAGACAAGGGGCAACCTAAAAAGACACAACTTGATCCAAATAACCAAGGTGTGTAGAAAATCTCACACCAAAACTATCTGTATTATCGAATAAAGACCGAACACAAGAGGACCTTGTAGGCTACATGACAATATGTAGACCAATCCATTCCGATCCAAAGGAAGGTGTGTGTGTGTGTGCGCGTGAGTACTGTTGGGTTATAAAAAATATCAGAAACTTTGAACATTCCACGGAACACCTATTATTACACCTATATATGACAGGGTAATCCTAGTCTTTTTTAGGCCTGGCGTTGGGGCTCTTTCCTTTCCCCTTAGCATACCCCTAGGGTAGTGCTTCCACCATGACACGTGTCAGATACGACAGGTGTAGGACCTTCATTTGATCACCCTTTTTTTGAATAACTATCTCATCTCTGTACCCCACACATACAGTACAATTATCTGTAAGGTCCCTCAGTCGAGCAGTGAATTTCAAACACAGATTCAAATACCAGGGAGGTTTTCCAATGCCTCGCTAAGAAGAAGGGTACCTACTGGTTAAAAAAAGCAGACATTGAATATCCCTTTGAGCATTGTGAAGTTATTATTAACACTTTGGATGGCGCCTCAATACACCCAGTCACTACAAAGATACAGGCGTCCTTCCTAACTCAGTTTCCAGAGGAAGGCCAATGGCGACATTTAAAACAGTTACAGAGTTTAATGGCTGTGATAGGAGAAAACTGAGGATTAATCAACAACATTGTAGTTACTCCACAATACTAACTTAAATGACAGAGTGAAAAGAAGAAAGCCTGTACAGAATACAAATATTCCAAAACATGTATCCTGTTTGTAAATAAGGCACTAAAGTAATACTGCAACAAAAAAAAATAGTTTGGTCTTGAATACAAAGTATTATGTTTGGGGTAAATCCAATACAACACATTGCTGAGTATTACTCTCCATATTTTTAAGCATAGTAGTGGCTGCATCATGTTACGGGTATGCTTGATATCGTTAAGGACTGGGGGAGTTTTTCAGGAAAACAATTAATTAAATGGTGCTAAGCACAGGCACAATCCAAGAGGAAAACCTGGTTCGGTCTGCTTTCCACCAGAAACTGGGAGATGAATTCAACTTTCAGCAGGACAACAAGCTAAAACACAAGGCCACATCTACACTGGTGTTGCTTACTAAGAAAACAGTGAATGTTTTTGAGTGGCCGAGTTACAGGTTTGACTTAAATATACTTGACTTGAAAATGATTGTATAGTAATGATCAACAACCAATTTGACAGAGCTTGAAGAATTTTGAAAAGAATAATGGGCAAATGCTGCACAAGCCAGTGTGGAAAGCTCTTAGAGACTTACCCAGAAAGACTCACAACTGTAATCGCTGCCAAAAGTGCTTCTACAATGTATTGACAGGGTAATCAACCCTGTGCTTTGGCAAAGTGGGTGGGGTTATATCCTTCCTGTTTGGCCCTGTCCGGGGGTGTCCTCGGATGGGGCCACAGTGTCTCCTGACCCCTCCTGTCTCAGCCTCCAGTATTTATGCTGCAGTAGTTTGTGTCGGGGGGCTGGGGTCAGTTTGTTATATCTGGAGTACTTCTCCTGTCCTATTCGGTGTCCTGTGTGAATCTAAGTGTGCGTTCTCTAATTCTCTCCTTCTCTTTCTTTCTCTCTCTCGGAGGACCTGAGCCCTGGGACCATGCCCCAGGACTACCTGACATGATGACTCCTTGCTGTCCCCAGTCCACCTGGCCATGCTGCTGTTCCAGTTTCAACTGACCTGAGCCCTAGGACCATGCCCCAGGACTACCTGACATGATGACTCCTTGCTGTCCCCAGTCCACCTGGCCATGCTGCTGCTCCAGTTTCAACTTCCACCTGACTGTGCTGCTGCTCCAGTTTCAACTGTTCTGCCTTATTATTATTCGACCATGCTGGTCATTTATGAACATTTGAACATCTTGGCCATGTTCTGTTATAATCTCCACCCGGCACAGCCAGAAGAGGACTGGCCACCCCACATAGCCTGGTTCCTCTCTAGGTTTCTTCCTAGGTTTTGGCCTTTCTAGGGAGTTTTTCCTAGCCACCGTGCTTCTACACCTGCATTGCTTGCTGTTTGGGGTTTTAGGCTGGGTTTCTGTACAGCACTTTGAGATATCAGCTGATGTACGAAGGGCTATATAAATAAATTTGATTTGATTTTGATTTGATATTGACTCATGGATGTGAGTACTTATGTAAATGGTATTTCTGTATTTCATTTTCAATAAATTTGAATAACTTTCTCAAAACATGTTTTCAATTTGTCATTATGGGGTATTGTGTGTAGATGGGTGAGAAAAAAACAAATGTAATCTGTTATGAATTCAGGCTGTAACAACAAAATGTGGAACAAGTCAAGGGGCATGAATACTTTCTGAAGGCACTGAATATCACAATGCATCATATACATACATACAGCTTATACTACTGAGTGACAGCTCTTTGCTCACAATCGCTTACGTGAGAGTGCGTGTGCGTGTGTCGGTATGTGTATGTACATACAGTGCCTTGCAAAAGTATTCATCCCCCTTGGCGTTTTTCCTATTTTGTTGCGTTTCGAGCTGTAATTTAAATGGATTTTTATTTGGATTTCAGGTAATGGACATACACAAAACAGTCCAAATTGGTGAAGTGAATTGCAAAAAAAAAAACAGAAAAGTGGTGCGTGTGTATGTATTCACCCCCTTTGCTATGAAGCCCCTAAATAAGATCTGGTGCAACCAATTACATTCAGAAGTCACATTAGTTAAATAAAGTCCACCTGTGTGCAATCTAAGTGTCACATGATCTGTCACATGATCTCAGTATACATACACCTGTTCTTAAAGGCCCCAGAGTCTGCAACACCACTAAGCAAGGGGCATCACCAAGCAAGCGACACCATGAAGACCAAGGAGATGTCCAAACAGGTCAGAGATAAAGTTGTGGAGAAGTACAGATCAGCATTGGGTACTAAAAACATATCAGAAACTTTGAACATTCCACGGAACACCTATTATTACACCTATTACATCTATTATTAAAAAATAGAAAGAATATAGCACCACAACAAACTTGCAAAGAGGGCAATAATCAGAGAGGCAAAAAAGAGACCAAAGGTAACCCTGAAGGAGCAGCTGAGACTGGAGTATCTGTCCATAGGACCACTTCAAGCCGTACACGTCACAGAGCTGGGCTTTACGGAAAAGTGGCCAGAAAAAAAGCCATTGCTTAAAGAAAAAAAAGCAAACACATTTGGTGTTCACCAAAAGGCATGTGGGAGACTCCTCAAACATATGGAAGAATGTACACTGGTCAGATGAGACTAAAATGGAGATTTTTGGCCATCAAGGAAAACATGTCTGGTGAAAACCCAACACCTCTCATCACACCGAGAACCCCATTGTGGTGGCAGCATCATGCTGTGGGGATGTTTTTCATCAGGGGACTGGGAAACTGGTCAGAATTGAAGGAATGATGGATGGTGCTAAATACAGGGAAATTCTTGAGGGAAACTTGTTTCAGTCTTCCAGAGATTTTTAGACTGGGATAGAGGTATAGAGGTTCACCTTCCAGCAGGACAATGACCCTAAGCATACTGCTAAAGAAACCTTTGAGTAGTTTAAGGGGAAACATTGACATGTCTTGGAATGGCCTAGTCAAAGCCCAGACCTCAATCAAATGGAGAATCTGTGGTATGACTAAAAGATTGCTCTACACCAGCGGAACACATCCAACTTGAAGGAGCTGGAGCAGTTTTGCCTTGAAGAATGGGCAAAAATCCCATTTGCTAGTTGTGCCAGCTTATAGACAAATACCCGAAGCGACTTGCTGTCACGCCCTGACCTTTGAGATCCTTTTCATGTCTCTATTTGGTTTGGTCAGGGTTTGATTTGGGGTGGGTATTCTATGTTCTATTATTTGTATTTCTATGTTTTGGCCGGGTAGGGTTCTCAATCAGGGACAGCTGTCTATTGTTGTCTCTGATTGAGAACCATACTTACTGTCTTTGTGGGAAGTTGACTTTGTTTATGGCACATAGCCTTTAGCTTCACGATTAGTTTTGTAGTGTTTATTGTTTTGTTCGGAGTCTTTTCTAAATAAAATAATATGTACGCTCACCACGCCGCACCTTGGTCCAGTTCTTTCAACGACCGTGACACTTGCAGCTGTAATTGCTGCAAAAGGTGGCTCTACAAAATATTGACTTTTGGGAGGGCGCTCAAGTTTTCTGTTATTTTGTCTTAGTTGTTTGTTTCACAATAAAAAATATTTTGCATTTTCAAAGTGGTAGGCATTTTGTGTAAATCAAATTATACAACCCCACCAAAGAAATCTATTTTAGGCCTCCCGAGTGGCGCAGTGGTCTAAGGCACTGCATCGCAGTGCTAGCTGTGCCACCAGAGACTCTGGGTCGCGAGCCCAGGCTCTGTCGCAGCTGGTCATGACCAGGAGGTCAATGGGGCGACGCACAATTGGCCTAGTGTCGCCCGGGTTAGGGAGGGTTTGGCCGGTAGAGATATCCTTGTCTCATTGTGCACTAGCGACTCCTGTGGTGGGCAGAGTGCAGTGCATGCTGTCCAGGTCGCTAGGTGCACGGTGTTTCCTCCGACACATTGGTGCGGCTGGCTTCCGGGTTGGATCCGCGCTGTCTTAAGAAGCAGTGCAGCTTGGTTGGGTTGTGTATCAGAGGACGCATGGCTCGTGACCTTCGTCTCTCCCGAGCCCGTATGGGAGTTGTAGCGATGAGACAAGATAGTAACTACTAACAATTGGATACCACGAAATTGGGGAGAAAAGGGGGGCCATAAATTTTAAGTAAAAAAAAAATCAATAATAATAATAATTTCAGGTTGTAAGGCAACAAAATAGGAAAAATGCTAAGGGGGTGAAAACTTTTGCAAGCCACTGTATGTACGTGTCTCTGTGTGTGTGTGTGTGTGTTTATGTGTGTCGGTGTGTACAGTTGAAGTCGGAAGTTTAAATGTATTTGGTTAAGGTGTATGTAAACTCAGTTTTTCATAATTCCTGACATGTAATCCTAGTTAAAATGCCATGTTTTAGGTCAGTTAGGATCACCAGTATATTTTAAGAATGTGAAATGTCAGAAAAATAGTAGAGAGAATGGTATATTTCAACCTTTATTTCTTTCATCACATTCCTTGTGGGTCAGAAGTTTACATACACTCAATTAGTACTTGGTAGCACTGCCTTTAAATTGTTTAACTTGGGTCAAAATGGGTAGCCTTCCACAAGCTCCACAATAAGTTGGGTGAATTTTGGCCCATTCCTCCTGACAGAGCTGGTGTAACTGAGTCAGGTTTGTAGGCCGCCTTGCTCGCACATGCTTTTTCAGTTCTGCCCACACATTTTCTATGTGATTGAGGTCAAGGCTTTGTGATAGCCACTCCAATACCTTGACTTTGTTGTCAAGCCATTTTGCCACAACTTTGGAAGTATGCTTGGGGTCATTGTCCATTTGGAAGGCCCATTCACGACCAAGCTTTAACTTCCTGATTGATGTCTTGAGATGTTGTTTCAATATATCCACATAATTGTCCCTCCTCCTGATGCCATCTACTTTGTGAAGTGCACCAGTCCCTCCTGCAGCAAAGCACCCCCACAACATGATGCTGCCACCCCCGTGCTTCACGGTTGGGATGGTGTTCTTTGGCTTGCAAGCCTCCCCCTTTTTCCTCCAAACATAACGATGGTCATTATGGCCAAACAGTTCTATTTTTGTTTCATCAGACCAGAGGACATTTCTCCAAAAAGTATGATCTGAGTTGAAGGTCGGCCTTGAAATACATCCACAGGTACACCTCCAATTCACTCAAATAATGTCAATTAGCAGAATTATCAGAACCTTCTAATGCCATGACATAATTTTCTGGAATTTTCCAAGCTGTTTATTCGCACAGTCAACTTAGTGAATCTAAACTTCTGACCCACTGTAATTGTGCTACACAGTATGTGTCTGTCTGTGTGTGTGCGCGGATGTGTGTGTGTTTGAGTGAGTCTTCCTGTGTGTGTGTGTGTGTGTGTGTGTGTGTGTGTGTTGGAGGAAATTATAGTCGAAATGATTAATTATGTATACATTTAAATTAGAACCATTTATTTTAATACTATTATGTTATGGTATGAAATGTATGGGCTCTTGGTTAAGCTGTTACTGAAAATGTAAGTAAAAACAAATTAATTGTCTGTACCTTGCGGGTTTAAGGGGGAGAGATGAGATAGCTTTTCAGACAGATAAGAATGTTTGGGTTGTGTTCCATTAGTGGAGAAAAGTATATCTTTTAGACAGGTTGGAATGTAGTTTTATGAGGGGAGTAGAAGATCTCCAGACCTGAATACACTACGCTATTGTGAGGATGGGAGAGAGTGTGAAACTGATGACGTCATTTTATGTTCTCTCTTGATCCTACCCCCTACTTTTTCGAACATTCTGTTAAAAATCGCGCAACATTTCGGCGTCCTGCTACTCATGCCAGGAATATAGTATATGCATATGATTAGCATGTGTGGATAGAAAACACTCTCACGTTTCTAAAACTGGTTAAATCACCGCCGTGACTATAACAGAGCGTCTGTTTCATCGAAAAGCGCAAGAAAAACTGATCACTGAAAACTGAAAAAAATATCCATGCGCCACTTGCATGTATTGTTCAAGGGGCACGAAATTAAATGGGGCGGAGATTGCAAGTCCTACAGCTTCCATACGATGTCACCACTCTTGTCAATTGCCTGGGAGTTGTTCCTTGGGCAAACGAGTTAGAGAGACCACTTTCCATCCAGTCTCCGACAGGACGTTATGGAAGTGAGTTTTCGGAAGATGATTTGAAAGAGTGGAGCTATTGAATACACATCGACTCGTGATCAATTTGATAGATTATTAACGTTTACTAATACCTAAAGTTGGATTACAAAAGTATTTCGAAGTGTTTTGTGAAAGTTTATCGTCGACTTTTTTAATTTAAAAAAATGACGCTTCGAAACGGTGTTTTTTTCTGAATCACACAGTTTCCATCGATGGATATTTTGGGTATATATGGACCGATTCAATCGAAAAAAAGACCCAATAGTGATGTTTATGGGACATATAGGAGTGCCAACAAAGAAGCTCGTCCAAGGTAATGAAAGTTTTATATTTTATTTCTGCTATTTGTGTAGCGCCGGCTACGCTAATTCTTTTGTTTACGTAGCCTTCAGGTATTTCGGGGTGTTGCATGCTATCAGATAATAGCTTCTCATGCTTCTCATGCTTTCGCCGAAAAGCATTTTAATAATCTGACTTGTTGGCTAGATTCACAACGAGTGTAGCTTTAATTCAATGCCCTGCATGTGTGTTTTGATGAACGTTTGAGTTTTAACGAGTGCTATTAGCATTTGGCGTAGCGCATTTGCATTTCCAGACGCATAAATGGGACGTCTGCGTCCCAGGTAGAGGCAAGAGGTTATTAAAATGTAATGTTCTTTGTATTTTGGGTCAGTACTCATCAAGAATAAATGCTGAACTTGTTTTTAAGACTGGTCTCTTGCTATTTCATGCAAAATGATAAACTTACAACTTATTATGAAATAGATAAGAGTGTGAATTTGGTTTTGGCTACAAAACATATAGGAATTTAGAATTCCTCTAACAGTGTGTGTGTGTGTGTGTGTGTGTGTGTGTGTGTCGATCCTCTCAGCCGCGGGAAGGTGCTGCCATCCGTTGAGATAATTAGTCGTTCCCAAACCTCTGGCGCAGGGAGATGAGGAACAGACGTTCTTCTCAGAAACACAAGTGACAAGTTTAATAACCGTCTCACGACGACCACCGCATGGGCAGAAACATGGCAGCTTTAGAATTACTTTTCAAGATTAGCCCTGAGAGTCTCTGTGGAGTCTGAACAACCAGGAGGTCAGGGGTTAACATCCTAGATGAGCTGCTACTACCGTCACTGACCGGGGCACTTAACCCAGACACACTTGTAGTAAACCTCCTACAACAGCCCTCCAGCACTTAAACCATGTAATAAATCTACCACTCACCGCTGATGGGGAGAGATGAGGAAATTAAAGAATGTGACACTTTCACACAGGAAGTGAGAGGAGTATAAATTAATTATGACATCAACTTAGAAATACTTATATTTGTGTCTAGGTACACACATTTGGCATCAATGTGGTGGTGCTGTGACTCAGAACTAATCATGCATTCACATTACTATTTCATTAGGATTTAAAAAGCAGTATATTAAAAACATTTCATCACGCATGGTTAAATTCGGAGAATAAAGGTTGTGTTTTCAGAATAAAGTGCTCTGATTCGGAGTTATTGTTCAGTAGGACAATCTATTGATGTGACTCACTGGTAGTCAACGCCGATAAACCTTATTAGTTGCCATAGTGATTTGAGTTACTGTACCAGCCAAAAGTTTGGACACCTAGTCATTCCAGGGTTTTTCTTTATTTTTACTTTTTTCTACATTGTAGAATAATAGTGATGACATCAAAACTATAAAATCACTCATATGGAATCATGTATAACCAAAAAAGTGTTAAACAAATCAAAAATATATTTTACATTTGAAATTCTTCAAAGTAGCTACCCTTTGCCTTGATGACAGCTTTGCACACTCTTGGAATTCAATGTAGAAATTATATTTTGATTTGTTTAACACTTTTATGGTTACTGCTACATTCCATATGTGTTATTTCATCATTTTGATGTCTTCACTATTATTCTATAATGTAGAAATTAGTTTAAAAAAAGAAAAACCCTTGAATGAGTAGGTGTCGTACAAACTTTTGACTGGTACTGTACATAACTTAAATTTATAATACATAATAAAATGTGAGTAACAGTACATAAAATGTGAGTTACAATACACCCATGATAAAGTGGTAATGTAACCGAGTGGTTCAGGGTGATAATCATTGTTGTCAAGGCTCACTGTACCTTTCAATGAGACAACTGTGAAAGCATTCAACATCTTTTTGATTGAGAGCCAATTACACAGTTAACCACAGCATAACATGACTCAAGGCCTAAGAGTAATGTTGTGTTATGAATGACATGAATAACACATAGAAGATTATAAGATATCCTCGAACTGGAGTCAAAGGTAAAGAGAGTGAGAGGAATGAATAAGAGAAAGAGAGATGTAAACATATTTTTTTTTCTCTCCTTTTCTTGCCTTTCTCATACACTACTCAATATCATAGAGGAGATATAGTAAATATAAAGTAAATTTATAGGATATATTTTGGTAGGATATACTGTACTGTAGGTAGGATATATATATATATAGGATACATCTTGCATTGGGAAAGTATTCAGACCCCTCGAAATTTCCACATTTTGTTCAGTTACAGCCTTATTTTGAAATAGATTAAACTTGTTTTCCCCCTCATTAATATACAAACAGTACCCGATAATGACAAACAAAATCTGAGTAGCGATTACAGTCGAGACTTCTTAGGTATTTGACTTTTAAAAAAATCTTTATTTAACTAGGCAAGTCAGTTAAGAACAAATTCTTATTTTCCATGATGGCCTGTTAACAGTGGGTTAACTGCCTGTTCAGGGGCAGAACGACAGATTTGTACCTTGTCAGCTCGGGGAATGGAACTTGCAACCTTTCGGTTACTAGCTCAACGCTCTAACCAGTAGGCTATCCTGCCGCCCCATAATGCTTCAAGGTTGGCACACCTGTATTTGAGGAGGTTCTCCCATTCTTCTCTGAAGATCCGATCAAGCTCTGTCAGGTTGGATGGGGAGCGTCGCTGCACAGCTATTTTCAGGTTTCTCCAGAGATGTTTGATCGTGTTCAAGTCAAGGCTCTGGCTGGGCCACTCAAGGACATTCAGATACCCGAACCACTCCTGTGTTGTCTTGGCTGTGTGCTTAGGGTCGCTGTCCTGTTGGAAGGTGAACCTTCACCCCAGTCTAAGTTCCCGAGCGCTCTGGAGCAGGTTTTCATCAAGGATCTCTTGGTACTTTTCTCCGTTCATCTTTCCCTCGATCCTGACTAGTCTTCCAGTCCATGCAGCTGAAAAACATCCCCACAGCATGATGATGCCACCACCATGCTTCACCGTATGGATAGTGCCAGGTTTCCTCCAAACGTGACCCTTGGCATTCAGGCCAAAGAGTTCAATATTGGTTTCATCAGACCAGAGAATCTTGTTTCTCATGGTTTGAGAGTCCTTTAGGTGCCTTTAGTAAACTCCATGTGCCTTTTACTGAGGAGTGGTTTCCGTCTGGCAACTCTATCATAAAGGCTTGATTGGTGGAGTGCTGCAGAGATAACCTTCCAGAAGGATAACTTTCCCATCTCCACATAGGAACTCTGGAGCTCTGTCAGAGTGACCATCGGGTTCCTGGTCACCTTCCTGACCAAGGCCTTTCTCGCCCGATTGCTCAGTTGGGTTCTTGGGGACCTTCAATGCTGCAGAGTTTTTTTGGTACCCTTCCCCAGATCTGTGCCTCTAAGGACAATTCCTTTGACTTCATGGCTTGGTTTTTGCTCTGACATCAACTGTCAACTGTGGGACCTTATATAGACAGGTATGTGCCTTTCCAAATCATGTCCAATCAATTGAATTTACTACAGCTGGACTCCAAGTTGTATGAAAACAGGATGCACCTGAGCTCAATTTCGAGTCTCAAAGCAAAGGTCTGAATACTAACGTAAATAAGGTATTTCTGTTTTTTATTTGTAATACATTTGCAAACATTTCTAAAAACCTGTTTTCACTTTGTCATTATGGGGTATTGTGTGTAGATTAATGAGGACTTTTTTTATTTATACCATTTTAGAATAAGGCTGTAACATAACAAAATGTGGAAAAAGTCAAGGGTCTGAATACTTTCCGAATGCACTGTAGGTATGATATAAGTAACGTGATATTAGACAACAGTGAGAGAGAGAGAGGTCAGGACGACAAGAAAAGAGACCAAGACAACGAGACAAAATGCAGAATCAGCTAAAAAATACTAAAGAAAGGGAGGCAGAGGATGGCCACACCAGAAGAGAGGGAGTTAGAGTGGGAGAGAGGGATGAATAAAGTTTAAGTGAGAGCTCCACGGTCCCTGTGTCACCTCTGATCCCGTCGCCTGTTCTCTTTACTGTGTCATTTTCTTGACTGCTCTCCTTCGGCGGAGCTGACATGTCACATGTTATTTGGGCTGAGCCGTTGGCAGGGATTTTTTAAAACTTGAAATCTGACAGCCACGCTGACTGACGCTCTCCTCTCCGCTCGTCCGGGTCCCTGAAATGGCCAACAGACAAGATAAGGAACGCCCGCGAAGGACAGGCTATTGAAGCTAAGACTGTCTCCTCTGAATGCTCACACAGAACCTGTGTCATGTTTACATTTAGTTGTGTTACTTCATACGTCCCACAATCAGGGATAACCTGGATGACGTGTACCTACTCATTCACACACCCAGGGGCGAAACTTAAGTTTTAGAAGTGGGAGGGACATTTTTTAAAACTTTTTTTTGTTGATGTTGCTGGAGAAACACTCCGAACAGCCTGCCCGACCGCTCGGAGACGTCTGCTTGGTCCTAAAGCACACCGTTGCCTCGTTTTGTATCACGTTCCAAAGATAAAACTGGGGGACAAAAATGCAATTTCATAATATGGGGGGGGACATAACCCCCTGTCCCCAGTGAAAGTTGCGCCCCTGCACACACCTGCTGCTATAATTCAAGGCCTGGTGTGTGTGTGTGTGTGTGTGTGTAGAAGATGATAGTTTTCTGTGTGAGCTCCCGCTGAGGAAGGTGAAAGGTGTGAGCAGCAAGAGAGTGAGGAGAGATACACACAGAGTGGAAATGACACAGTCATAAGAGACCGTGGAGAAAGCAATTTCAGAGGACACCTTAGTTCATAGGTGTGTTGAATCGTTTTCATCAATACACCACTTTAAAATAGTTTACTGGCTGTTTTCATCCTACACTGCTGAAACACCAGGGTTTCTAGGTCTAGCTAAAATGTATTTCCAAATTACCTCTGAAATGACCTCTGAAAACCCTCCCACAAGGCCTAACTAGCCCCACAAAAATGCTTGCAGCAAAAGATGCCACATTTATCCAATAAAGCGTTTTTCCATTACGTTATCGAGCGAATAAAGAAGGAATAACAACAACATTTTTAGCGACGTAGGCTAAGAAGCCTATAATATTTATTTCCAGATGAAGAAAATGTTGCAAGATAAGATAAATCACCCTCAAACTCTAGATCATTTTCCATCAATGGATGTCGATTTAACTTGTTTGGACTGCTATGATTACGCATTAAGGCCAGAGGAGGTGTGGTATATGGCCAATATACCGAGGCTAAGGAATGGTCTTAGGACATAGCCCTTAGCCATGGTATATTGGCCATACACCACAAACCCCTGAGGTGCCTTATTGCTATTATAAACTGCTTACCAACGTGAAAAGAAAAGTAAAAGGTATGTTTTAGTCATTCCTGTGGTACACATCTGATATACAGTTGAATCTCAATTCAACGGCTCAGACACAAGAGGCATGTGGCAGGGTCTACAGTCAATCACGGACTACAGGAAGAAACCCAGCCCAGTCACGGACCAGGATGTCTTGCTCCCAGGCAGACTAAATAACTTTTTGCCCGCTTTGAGGACAATACAGTGCCACTGACACGGCCTGCAATGAAAACATGCGGTCTCTCCTTCACTGCAGCCTAAGTGAGTAAGACATTTAAACGTGTTAACCCTCGCAAGGCTGCAGGCCCAGACGGCATCCCCAGCCGCGCCCTCAGAGCATGCGCAGACCAGCTGGCCGTTGTGTTTACGGACATATTCAATCAATCCCTATACCAGTCTGCTGTTCCCACATGCTTCAAGAGGGCCACCATTGTTCCTGTTCCCAAGAAAGCTAAGGTAACTGAGCTAAACGACTACCGCCCGTAGCACTCACATCCGTCATCATGAAGTGCTTTGAGAGACTAGTCAAGGACCATATCTCCTCCACCCTACCTGACACCCTAGACCCACTCCAATTTGCTTACCGCCCAAATAGGTCCACAGACGATGCAATCTCAACCACACTGCACACTGCCCTAACCCATCTGGACAAGAGGAATACCTATGTGAGAATGCTGTTCATCGACTACAGCTCGGCATTCAACACCATAGTACCCTCCAAGCTCGTCATCAAGCTCGAGACCCTGGGTCTCGACCCCGCCCTGTGCAACTGGGTTCTGGACTTCCTGACGGGCCGCCCCCAGGTGGTGAGGGTAGGCAACAACATCTCCTCCCCGCTGATCCTCAACACTGGGGCCCCACAAGGGTGCGTTCTGAGCCCTCTCCTGTACTCCCTGTTCACCCACGACTGCGTGGCCACGCACGCCTCCAACTCAATCATCAAGTTTGCGGACGACACAACAGTGGTAGGCTTGATTACCAACAACGACGAGACGGCCTACAGGGAGGAGGTGAGGGCCCTCGGAGTGTGGTGTCAGGAAAATAACCTCACACTCAACGTCAACAAAACTAAGGAGATGATTGTGGACTTCAGGAAACAGCAGAGGGAACACCCCCCATCCACATCGATGGAACAGTAGTGGAGAGGGTAGCAAGTTTTAAGTTCCTCGGCATACACATCACAGACAAACTGAATTGGTCCACTCACACAGACAGCATCGTGAGGAAGGCGCAGCAGCGCCTCTTCAACCTCAGGAGGCTGAAGAAATTCGGCTTGTCACCAAAAGCACTCACAAACTTCTACAGATGCACAATCGAGAGCATCCTGGCGGGCTGTATCACCGCCTGGTATGGCAACTGCACCGCCCTCAACCGTAAGGCTCTCCAGAGGGTAGTGAGGTCTGCACAACGCATCACCGGGGCAAACTACCTGCCCTCCAGGACACCTACACCACCCGATGCTACAGGAAGGCCATAAAGATCATCAAGGACATCAACCACCCGAGCCACTGCCTGTTCACCCCGCTGTCATCCAGAAGGCGAGGTCAGTACAGGTGCATCAAAGCTGGGACCGAGAGACTGAAAAACAGCTTCTATCTCAAGGCCATCAGACTGTTAAACAGCCACCACTAACATTGAGTGGCTACTGCCAACACACTGTCAATGACACTGACTCTACTCCAGCCACTTTAATAATGGGAATTGATGGGAAATTATGTAAATATATCACTAGCCACTTTAAACAATGCTACCTTATATAATGTTACTTACCCTACATTATTCATCTCATATGCATACGTAGATACTGTACTCTATATCATCGACTGCATCCTTATGTAATACATGTATCACTAGCCACTTTAACTATGCCACTTGGTTTACATATTCATCTCATATGTATATACTGTACTCAATATCATCTACTGTATCTTGCCTATGCTGCTCTGTACCATCACTCATTCATATATCCTTATGTACATATTCTTTATCCCCTTACACTGTGTATAAGACAGTAGTTTTTTTGGAATTGTTAGTTAGATTACTTGTTCGTTATTACTGCATTGTCGGAACTAGAAGCACAAGCATTTCGCTACACAGCATTAACATCTGCTAACCATGTGTATGTGACAAATAAAATTTGATTTGATTTGATTTTGATTTGATGTCGAAAGTTTACATACACTTAGGTTGGAGTCAATATAACTTCTTTTTAACAAAGTATAGTTTTGGCAAGTCGGTTAGGGTATCTACTTTGTGCATGACACAAGTAATTGTTTACAGACAAATTATTTAACTTATAATTCACTGTATCACAATTCCAGTGGGTCAGAAGTTTACAAAGACTAAATTGACTGTGCCTTTATTTAGTTTATGTGTCGGGGGCTGGGGTCAGTTTGTTATATCTGGAGTACTTCTCCTGTCCTATTCGGTGTCCTGTGTGAATCTAAGTGTGCGTTCTCTAATTCTCTCCTTCTCTCTTTCTTTCTCTCTCTCGGAGGACCTGAGCCCTAGGACCTGAGCTCCAGGACTACCTGACATGATGACTCCTTGCTGTCCCCAGTCCACCTGGCCATGCTGCTGTTCCAGTTTCAACTGACCTGAGCCCTAGGACCATGCCCCAGGACTACCTGACATGATGACTCCTTGCTGTCCCCAGTCCACCTGGCCATGCTGCTGCTCCAGTTTCAACTTCCACCTGACTGTTCTGCCTTATTATTATTCGACCATGCTGGTCATTTATGAACATTTGAACATCTTGGCCATGTTCTGTTATAATCTCCACCCGGCACAGCCAGAAGAGGACTGGCCACCCCACACAGCCTGGTTCCTCTCTAGGTTTCTTCCTAGGTTTTGGCCTTTCTAGGGAGTTTTTCCTAGCCACCGTGCTTCTACACCTGCATTGCTTGCTGTTTGGGGTTTTAGGCTGGGTTTCTGTACAGCACTTTGAGATATCAGCTGATGTACGAAGGGCTATATAAATAAATTTGATTTGATTTGATTTGATTTGACTTTAAACAGCTTGGGAAATTCCAGACAATGGCTTTAGAAGCTTCTGATAGGCTAATTGACATCATTTGAGTCAATTGCAGGTGTCCTTGTGGATCTATTTCAAGATATACCTTCAAACTCAGTGCCTCTTTGCTTGACATCATGGGAAAATCAAAAGAAATCAGCCAAGACCTCAGAAAAAAATTATAGACCTCCAAAAGTCTGGTTCATACTTGGGAGCAATTTCCAAACACCTGAAGGTTCATCTGTACAAACAATAGTATGCAAGTATAAACATAATTAGACCATGCAGCCGTCATACCGCTCAGGAAGAAACAAAAAACCTTGTGAAGATGCTGGTGGAAACAGGTACAAAAGTATCTATATCCACAGTAAAACGAGTCCTATTTCGCCAGAACCTGAAAGGCCGCTCAGCAAGAAAAAGCCACTGCTCCAAAACCGCCATAAAAAACCCAGACTACGGTTTGCAACTGCACATGGGGACAAAGATCATGAAACAAAAATATAACTGTTCGGCGATAATGACCATCGTTATGTTTGGAGGAAAAAGGGGGAGGCTTGCAAGCCAAAGAACATCATCCCAACCGTGAAGCATGGGGGTGGCAGCATCATGTTGTGGGGGTGCTTTGCTGCAGGAGGGACTGGTGCACTTCAAAGTAGATGGCATCATGAGGAAGGACAATTATGTGGATACATTGAAGCAACATCTCAAGACATCAGTCAGGAAGTTAAAGCTTGGTCGCAAATGGGTCTTCCAAATTGACAATTACCCCAAGCATACTTCCAAAGTTGTGGCAAAATGGCTTAAGGACAACAAAGTCAAGGTAGTGGAGTGTCCATCACAAAGCCCTGACCTCCATCCTATAGAAAATGTGTGGGCAGAACTGAAAAAGCGTATGTGAGCAAGGAGGATCTTCCAGATGTCAAGACTACAAACATTTATAAATGGCCTATTTGTGAGACTGACTTGTTAATTCAATAGACATAGGCTAATGACTAAAATCTGGGTTTATAATTGCCATTGAACTTTGCCATGGTTTGCTGACCTAGATGCAGGTAGCCTATAGCCCTGATAGGCCGACATCTCATTTCAGGGAAAGTCTACAGTGAACCTGAAAATAAATGTGGAGAATGATGCATTTGTGATAGAGCTGTGACCATCATCACAATTGAAAACTTTTAATTTAATTAAGTAAACATGGCCATTAACAATGGCATAATAACTCAAGGCTATAACAACAACCTGAGTTCTAGGCTATTTATTACATCTGTTTGCCAGCTCCAGGTAGGCTACACAAGTGGCTCAAATTGACATGCAATGACTCCAGTGATATCGTCATTTCAATATATATTTATTGTCTCAAATGGTAGGTTATAGTAACCTACATTGGCATAGAATTGAATAGCCTACTTGATGGCCAACAGATGTAAATGTACCATATCATTCTACACATTTAATGGCATATTCATTGTGGACTTTTTCCCATAACTTCCATTTCAAATGTCCACTCACGCAGCACTCCAGACCCTAGAACTGAGCACGAGTAAAACCCTTCGCTTGATATGGTTATCCATAAGAAAAGTCGACATTGGAATTCAGTTTACTTTAAACCACCTTTGAGAAAATGTATCTAAAGAGCTGTAGTGGCCTACAGTTGTTTTCAAATGCTTTGTCACCGTTACATCAGTTCTAGTGGGTTTATATGTTTAATGGAATAAGGAGTGTCTCCATAATGACTAATCTAAATGGTCTACCTACAACGTGTGTGCTGCTTTGTCTCAGCTGCCTCTGCTGCAGCACCGTCTCAACCACACACACTCCTCCTGCTCTCCCCCTCTCACCACTCACACACTCACTCACACACTCACACACTCACTCGCTCAGTAACAGCCTCCTTACTGCCTGATAGTAGGCAGCAACATTATTTGATTACAGTAGGCTTGGCTTCAGAGTGCAGTGTTGCAGGGAGTATAGTATTGAATCCATCTGATTCATTAAGACAAACAGACAAAAATACATCCTGCCTTTCAAACTCACTTGTGTGACTTCTTCCCCCCGGTGCCCCCGGGTCCTGCTCCACAGTCATGGGCCTGAATGATAAAGGTATACTCCTTCTGAAGCTCACAGTCCACCAGGCCCCTGGCCCTCAGCTGGCCCTCACCAGACGTCCCGTTCAGCACCACCGCCTCGAACGGTGCTTCCAGACCATGGATCTTAAATGCACAGATCTCCCCTGAAAAGAGAGAGAGAGAGAAAGACAGGGAGAGGAGGGGAGACAGGTTAGGGTGTGTTGGTTTCTGTATGTGAGAGTTCAGACTCATCTGAGGAGACATCGTTTCTCCACCAAACCCCAGGAAGTCTTATTCAGAATCATCTGAGGAGACATCGTTTCTCAACCAAACCCCAGGAAGTCTTATTCAGACTCATCTGAGGAGACATCGTTTCTCAACCAAACCCCAGGAAGTCTTATTCAGACTCATCTGAGGAGACATCGTTTCTCAACCAAACCCCAGGAAGTATTATTCAGACTCATCTGAGGAGACATCGTTTTAAACAGCATGTGCATTGGGCTCATATAATCAGTTGAGCACTGTAAAGAATACCTCTGATCATTCCAAGTCCCTGGAAGGTTCCGGTTTAATTTTTGAGCGGGCAGAGAAACAACAACAACAATATGAATCCACAGCGGAGTCACCCACAAAGTCACCCTCTCTGGAACGGGACTAACAAACTCACTCATTCAACAACGAATCACTCTCCTGAAGATGCCAAGGACAAACCAGCCCGCCCACAGTCTGCTGCTCACTCCCATCACGCATTGTTACTCCATACCGTACAAACAATTAACAACTTAGTAACGAAAAACTTGATTAAAAAAAATAAATACTACCTCTCAAAGTCACCCTGGTTCGTTTGAGAGACAATGAGGGAACAGCAAATCATTTTACAAAGCTACACAATGAGGCAGACCAAAACAAAAGAGCAAAATGTCTCATCTCCTACAGAGGAAGTGTTGAAATTACAATTTGTCCACAGGGGAGAGTGAGAGAGATTGAAAAAAGAGAGAGAGAGGGAGAGAGAATGAGATAGAAGGAAAGGAGAAGAGAAAGAGAGAGAAGAAAGAGAGAAGGGGGAGAGAGAGAGACAGAGAGAGAGAGAGAGAGAGAGGTTGGACAAAGCAGAGTCTGTTTTGGAGTTGGCGAGGTGAGTGCTTTAGATGCGTGGTGCTTGCTTGCGTTTTTACTGGGGGATTTGAGGAAATCACTTAGCACGAGTTATAAACTCTGACTTGTGATGGCTAATTGCGCCGATATCACTTAAACTAACAGGAAGGACTAAATTGGATTCCACCAAAGCTTTGTGTGCGCATCGCTGCTGGCTAGTTGTGATAAGAGCAACTTTATTTTCCCCTCCTTCCCTTTCTCTTCCCTTTCATCCCGGTCGAACATAATCTCATCTCCTTCTACAGCGGGAGTGTTGAAATTACAATTTGAGAGAGAGAGAGAGAGAGAGAGAAAGAAATAAGGAAATGAGGAGATGGAGAAAGAGAATGAGAGCAAGAGAGTAGGAGCTAGGAGACAGAGAGAAAGAGAATGAGAGAGAGAGAGAAAGAGAGCTACTCAGTAGGCTGTGTAAGACTTCGCCTTTGTATTACCTGAACAATAACTTATCAGAAATAAATGGGCTCCTACAATGCAAAGAGGCATAGAAGCTGCGTGGGAAAATAATCAGAAAAAGACGGCAAAGCTAATGGCGTGTGACGAGGAGAGGTAATGGTCTCGATGGGTGAAGTTGCCTTGATACCACAAAAAAACATATATTTTTTAAATCCATCACTGTGGTAGGAAAAATAAGCCTAGTATACATCCAAATATACACCAGAGTACAGTATAACTGCAGGACACTGCAAAATACAACAGTCGACTGCAGTTACTGCAGTTAAACTGCACATTCAAAACAGCCATCTTCTTTTGCAAGGGGACAGCCAAGTGAAGAAGTTTCCCACTATTAAGGGGAATATGCTAATGATATGCTAAACTCTTCCTCCTCCACCTCAGTGCATGGCAGGACGAGGAACACCTACAACTAATTTGTGATTACATTTTACCTCAGGGAGCGGAGATGGGTCAAGGTGACTAGCATTGACCGTCATGCCAGACCTCCTTTTTTACAAAGTTGAATGAATAAACACATGGCCTCGCGCTGGGCTGCTAGCTGCTTGTCACACCTCCAGGCTGATATCAGATCCCCCAGCAGAGGAGAGCCTTTCTGAGGGACAGATTAGCTTTGAACCGTTGGCCCCGGCTCGGCTTCGGCTCGGCAGCAGCATGGTAACAGGAACAGATGTTGGGGGGCAGTTGGCAGAGCTGTGGGACTCGCCACCCTAATTGCTGCGATAAATTGTTAGCTAAATATGTGTCTCCGTGTCACATTAGCCTTTTATGAGGTAGATTTATGATTGGAAAAATCCAGGCAACGGCATGGTAGTCTTCAAGGAGATCCCCGGCACGGCCACGTTCTAATCTAATGGATGCAAATGAATGAGACATTATTAGTAGATGGCAGTGAGAAGGAGCAGGAACTAGATGTCATGGTTCTAGTTTAAGTTCTACAGAGGGGTACTGAGTTACCCACATTAAGAAATGCTATCAAGGGGACTAACTGCAGTTATTATCAGTAGTACCAGTGGTGGTGTGTGTTTTTGTAGCCTGAGGGCCATGTCTGGGACACGGAGCCAAAACACTCTGGGGGACCCCAATCATTATCAGACCTGACAGAGCATCTCTGAGAAGATGAGCCAGATCAGAAAACACACATAAATGCCTGGGCCAAAGCATGCACTCACACACAGCACTGTTTAAAAGCCCTTAAGTGTTTGAGGTTATCAGTCAGAGGTTGTTGATAAGAGCAGAGAGAGATGCAGGGATGGTGGCAGGGGAGATGAAAGGGGAGTTTGGGAGTATGAGAACATGGGCACTGCTTGAGGCATATTCTGATTTCACTGCTGGAGAGTGACCACACACACACACACACACACACAGCAGTAATGCCAGGATCCCCGCTCTAATCGGTACTGACATGACTTTCATTCTCCTACTGTTGGAACACACACAACACGACAGACTGAAAATACACTACTCTACTAGAAACACACTACCCTACTAGAAACACACCATCCTACTAGAAACACACCATCCTACTAGAGCACGCCACTCCTGCTGGGGAGCACGCTGCCCTGCTGGAGCACGCTGCCCTGCCCTGCTGGAGACACGCTGCCCTGCCCTGCTGGACGCACTGCTGGGGGCACTGCTGGAGCACGCTGCTGGGGGCACGCTGCGCTGCTGGAGACACGCTGCCCTGCTGGAGCACGCTGCCCTGCTGGAGCGCGCTGCGCTGCTGGGGCGCTGCGCTGCTGGGCACTGCCCTGCTGGGCACGCTGCCCTGCTGGGCACGCTGCGCTGCTGGGGGCACGCTGCGCTGCTGGGGGCATGCTGCCTGCTGGGGCGCGCTGCCCTGCTGGAGCACGCTGCCCTGCTGGAGGCACGCTGCTGGGGGCCCTGCGCTGCTGGGGGCGCGCTGCTGGGAGCACTGCTGGGGCGCGCTGCTGCGCTGCTGGAGCACTGCCACGCTGCTGGGGAGCACGCCGTCCTGCTGGGAGCACTGGGGACGCCCTGCTGGGAGACGCTGCCCTGCTGGAGACACGCTGCCCTGCCCTGCTGGAGCACGCTGCCCTGCCCTGCTGGAGCCGCTGCCCTGCTGGAGGCACGCTGCCCTGCTGGAGCGCTGCTGCTGGGGCACACTGCTGCTGCTGGGAGACACGCTGCCCTGCTGGGAGCACGCCCTGCCCTGCTGGAGACGCCCTGCCCTGCTGGAGCGCCTGCCCTGCTGGAGCGCCCTGCCCTGCTGGGGGACGCCCTGCTGGGAGCGCCTGCTGCTGGAAGGCCCTGCTGCTGGGGCAGCACGCTGCCCTGCTGGGACACGCTGCCCTGCTGGAGAGCGCTGCCCTGCTGGGAGACGCTGCCCTGCTGGGAGCACGCTGCCCTGCTGAGACACGCTGCCCTGCTGGGAGCACGCTGCCCTGCTGGAGCGCGCTGCCCTGCTGGAGCACGCTGCCCTGCTGGGGAGCGCGCTGCTGGGGGCACTGCCCTGCTGGGGAGCCACTGCTGGGGCGCGCTGCGCTGCTGGAAGGCGCTGCGCTGCTGGGGACGCCTGCTGGAGACGCCCTGCCCTGCTGGGGACGCTGCCCTGCTGGGGCGCTGCCCTGCTGGGGGCACTGCCCTGCTGGAGAGCGCCCTGCCCTGCTGGAGACCCTGCCCTGCTGGGGGACACGCTGCCCTGCTGGGAGAGCGCTGCCCTGCTGGAGCGCTGCCCTGCTGGGGCACGCTGCCCTGCTGGAGGCACTGCCCTGCTGGGAGCACTGCCCTGCTGGAGCGCCCTGCTGGGGAGCGCCCTGCCCTGCTGGGGACTGCCTGGTGGAGCGCCCTGCTGGGACGCCCTGCTAGGGACGCCCTGCCCTGCTGGGAGCGCCCTGCTGGGGCGCCCTGCCCTGCTGGGACACTGCCCTGCTGGGGACACGCTGCCTGCTGGGGCACGCTGCCCTGCTGGGACACGCTGCCCTGCTGGGTGCGCTGCTGGAGACGCCCTGCTGGGCGTGACTGCTGGAGTGCGCTGCTGCTGGAGCGCCCTGCTGGAGCTGCTGCTGGAGCGCCCTGCTGGGACTGCTGCTGGAGCGCGCTGCTGGAGGCGCCCTGCTGCTGGGAGCACTGCTGCTGGGGGCACGCTGCTGGGGAGACACGCTGCCCTGCTGGGGCACGCTGCCCTGCTGGGAGCACGCTGCCCTGCTGGAGCGCCCTGCTGCCCTGCCAGAGCACGCTGCCCTGCCAGGGAGCGCTGCCTGGTGGGGGCGCGCTGCTGGGGCGCGCTGCCTGCTGGAGCGCCCTGCTGGGGCAGCGCCCTGCTGGGAGCTGCCCTGCTGGGGCACGCTGCCCTGCTGGAGCGCGCTGCCCTGCCGGAGCGCGCTGCCCTGGTGGGGCGCGCTGCTGGGACGCTGCTGCACTGCTGGAGACGCCCCTGCTGGAGACGCTGCCCTGCTGGGGAGCGCGCTGCCCTGCTGGGCCGCGCTGCCCTGCTGGGGACTGCGCTGCTGGGGGCACGCTGCTGCTGCTGGAGCGCCCTGCTGGGAGCGCCTGCTGGGGACGCCCCTGCCCTGCTGGAGAGGCTGCCCTGCTGGGAGCACGCTGCCCTGCTGGGGGCCGCGCTGCCCTGCCAGGAGCACGCTGCCCTGCCGGAGCGCGCTGCGCTGGTGGGGCCGCTGCTGGGGGCACGCTGCGCTGCTGGGGACGCCCTGCTGGGCGCGCTGCCCTGCTGGAGCGCGCTGCCCTGCTGGGGCACGCTGCCCTGCTGGAGCGCGCTGCCCTGCTGGGAGCACGCTGCCCTGCTGGAGCGCGCTGCTGGGAGCGCTGCTGCCCTGACTGGGAGCGCGCTGCCCTGCTGGAGCGCGCTGCGCTGCTGGGAGCACTGCTGCGCTGGTGGGAGCACGCTGCCTGGTGGAGACGCTGCTGCTGGGGGCGCGCTGCCTGCTGGAGGGCGCCCTGCTGGAGCGCTGCCCTGCTGGGGCGCGCTGCCCTGCTGGGCGCGCTGCCCTGCTGGGAGCACTGCCCTGCTGGGAGCACTGCTGCCCTGCTGGGGCAGCCTGCCCTGCTGGGGCGCGCTGCCCTGCTGGAGCGCCCTGCTGGGGCACGCTGCCCTGCTGGGGCACGCGCTGCCCTGCTGGGGCACGCTGCCCTGCTGGGGCACGCTGCTGGGGAGCGCGCTGCTGCTGGAGCCGCCCTGCTGGGAGCGCCTGCCCTGCTGGAGCGCGCTGCCCTGCTGGAGCGCGCTGCCCTGCTGGGGCACGCTGCCCTGCTGGGGGCGCGCTGCCCTGCTGGGACACGCTGCCCTGCCGGAGCACGCTGCCTGGTGGGGCTGCCCTGCTGGGGCACGCTGCCCTGCTGGAGCGCGCCCTGCTGGGACGCGCTGCCCTGCTGGGACACGCTGCCCTGCTGGAGGCGCTGCCCTGCTGGGAGCACGCTGCCCTGCTGGGGCGCGCTGCCCTGCTGGGCGCGCTGCCCTGCTGGAATGCGCTGCCCTGCTGGACTGCTAGGGCCTGACTGGGGCACTGCTGCCCTGCTGGGCGGCGCTGCCCTGCTGCTGGAGACGCGCTGCCCTGCTGGGAGCACGCGCTGCCCTGCTGGAGCGCGCTGCCCTGCTGGGACGCGCTGCGCTGCTGGGGCACTGCCCTGCTGGGGGCGCTGCCCTGCTGGGGGCGCTGCCCTGCTGGGGCACGCTGCCCTGCTGGGAGACGCGCTGCTGGGAGCACGCTGCACTGCTGGGGCGCGCTGCCTGCTGGGAGCGCTGCCTGCTGGGGCGCTGCCCTGCTGGGACGCGCTGCTGCCCTGCTGGAGCACGCTGCCCTGCTGGAGCACGCTGCCCTGCTGGGGGCACGCTGCCCTGCTGGGGAGCGCTGCTGCTGGGGCCTGCACGCTGCCCTGCTGGGGCGCGCTGCCCTGCTGGGGAGCACGCTGCCCTGCTGGGGCCGCGCTGCGCTGCTGGGGAGCTGCCCTGCTGGGACGCCTGCCCTGCTGGGGCGCGCTGCCCTGCTGGAGACGCCCTGCCTGCTGGAGACGCCCTGCCCTGCTGGAGCACGCTGCCCTGCTGGGAGCACGCTGCCCTGCTGGGAGCCGCTGCCCTGCTGGGGCACGCTGCCCTGCTGGAGCACGCTGCCCTGCTGGAGTGCGCTGCCCTGCTGGAGACGCCCCTGCTGGGGCGCGCTGCCCTGCTGGGGACACGCTGCCCTGCTGGAGACGCGCTGCCCTGCTGGAGTGCGCTGCTGGACGCCCCTGCTGGGGCGCTGCCCTGCTGGAGCACGCTGCTGGACCTGCTGGGGCGCCCTGCTGGGGAGCGCTGCCCTGCTGGGGGCGCGCTGCCCTGCTGGGACGCGCTGCCCTGCTGGGGACGCGCTGCCCTGCTGGGGGCCGCGCTGCCCTGCTGGGACGCGCTGCCCTGCTGGAACGCGCTGCCCTGCTGGGGCGCGCTGCCCTGCTGGGGGCACGCTGCCCTGCTGGAGACGCTGCTGCTGGGGCGCTGCCTGGGGGCGCGCTGCGCTGCTGGAGCGCGCCCTGCTGGGACGCCCTGCTGGGGACGCCCTGCTGGAGCGCCCTGCTCTGCTGGGAGGCACGCTGCCCTGCTGGAGCGCGCTGCCCTGCTGGGAGCACGCTGCCCTGCTGGAGCGCTGCCCTGCTGGGAGCGCCTGCCCTGCTGGGGCGCCCTGCCCTGCTGGGAGCGCCTGCCCTGCTGGAGACGCGCTGCTGCTGGGGCGCGCTGCCCTGCTGGAGCCGCGCTGCCCTGCTGGGGCACGCTGCCCTGCTGGGGACGCGCTGCCCTGCTGGGGAGCACGCTGCCCTGCTGGGCGCGCTGCTGGTTGAGAGCACGCTGCCCTGCTGGAGGCCCTGCTGCTGGGCCCCTGCTGGGAGCGCCCTGCTGGAGCGCCCTGCTGGGGGACACCTGCCCTGCTGGGAGCGCGCTGCCCTGCTGGGGCGCCTGCTGGAGCGCCCTGCTGGGAGACGCGCTGCCCTGCTGGGGCCCCTGCGCTGCCCTGCTGGGGCGCGCTGCCCTGCTGGGGCGCGCTGCCCTGCTGGGAGCGCGCTGCTGGGAGCGCCCCTGCTGGAGCGCGACTGGGACACGCTGCCCTGCTGGAGCGCCCGCTGCGCCCTGCTGGAGCGCGCTGCCCTGCTGGAGCGCGCTGCCCTGCTGGGGCACGCTGCCCTGCTGGGACGCGCTGCCCTGCCGGAGCGCTGCCCTGCTGGAGCGCGCTGCCCTGCCAGGAGCGCGCTGCCCTGCTGGGGGCGCTGCCTGCTGGGGCGCGCTGCCTGCTGGAGCCTGACCTGCTGGAGCGCCCTGCTGGGGCGCCCTGCTGGGGAGCACGCTGCCCTGCTGGAGACGCGCTGCCCTGCTGGGGCGCGCTGCCCTGCTGGGGCGCTGCCTGCTGGAGCGCTGCTGCTGGAGCGCGCTGCCCTGCTGCTGGGGCGCTGCTGCCCTGCTGGAGCGCGCTGCCCTGCTGGAGCGCGCTGCCCTGCTGGGGCGCGCTGCCCTGCTGGAGCGCGCTGCCCTGCTGGGACGCGCTGCCCTGCTGGAGCGCTGCCCTGCTGGAGCCGCGCTGCCCTGCTGGAGCGCGCTGCCCTGCTGGGGGCGCGCTGCCCTGCTGGGGCGCGCTGCCTGCTGGGACGCCTGCCCTGCTGGAGCGGACGCGCCCTGCTGGAGCGCGCTGCCCTGCTGGGCGCTGCGCTGCCCTGCTGGGGCGCGCTGCCCTGCTGGGACGCGCTGCCTGCTGGGACGCTGCCTGCTGGGACACGCTGCCCTGCTGGGAGCACGCTGCCCTGCTGGAGCGCGCTGCCCTGCTGGAGCGCGCTGCCCTGCTGGGCTGGCGCGCTGCCCTGCTGGGAGCGCCCTGCTGGAGCCGCTGCCCTGCTGGAGCGCCCTGCTGGGACGCGCCCTGCTGGAGCGCGCTGCCCTGCTGGGGAGCGCGCTGCCCTGCTGGAGACCGCTGCTGGGGGCGCCTGCTGGGGACTGCCCTGCTGGAACGCCCTGCTGGAGCGCCCTGCTGGGGCGCGCTGCCCTGCTGGGAGCTGCCCTGCTGGAGACGCGCTGCCCTGCTGGAACGCCCTGCTGGAACGCTGCCCTGCTGGAGACGCGCTGCCCTGCTGGGCGCGCTGCCCTGCTGGAGCGCGCTGCCTGCTGGAGCCGCGCTGCCCTGCTGGAGTGCGCTGCTGGAGCCGCGCTGCCCTGCTGGAACGCGCTGCCCTGCTGGAACGCGCTGCTGGGAGACGCCCTGCTGGGGCGCTGCCCTGCTGGACGCGCTGCCCTGCTGGAGCGCGCTGCCCTGCTGGGACGCGCTGCCCTGCTGGAGCGCGCTGCCCTGCTGGGACGCGCTGCGCTGCCCTGGGAGCTGCGCTGCGCTGCTGGAGCGCCGCTGCCCTGCTGGGGAGCACTGCCCTGCTGGAGCCGCGCTGCCCTGCTGGAGGCGCGCTGCCCTGCTGGGAGCGCGCTGCCCTGCTGGGGCACGCTGCCCTGCTGGGGCCGCTGCCCTGCTGGAGACGCGCTGCCCTGCTGGAGGCCGCTGCCCTGCTGGAGCCGCTGCCCTGCTGGGGCGCTGCCTGCTGGGGACGCGCTGCCCTGCTGGGCCGCTGCCCTGCTGGAGCGCGCTGCCCTGCTGGAGCGCGCTGCCCTGCTGGGGCCGCGCTGCCCTGCTGGAGGCGCTGCCCTGCTGGACCCTGCCCTGCTGGAGCGCTGCCCTGCTGGGGCGCGCTGCCCTGCTGGGGCGCTGCCCTGCTGGAGACGCGCTGCCCTGCTGGAACGCGCTGCCTGCTGGAGCCTGCTGCTGGAGCGCCTGCCCTGCTGCCCTGCTGGGACGCCTGCTGGGAGACGCGCTGCCCTGCTGGAGACGCGCTGCCCTGCTGGGACGCTGCCTGCTGGGACGCGCTGCCCTGCTGGGCGCGCTGCCCTGCTGGAGCGCGCTGCCCTGCTGGAGACGCGCTGCCCTGCTGGGGCGCGCTGCGCTGCTGGAGCGCGCTGCCCTGCTGGAGCGCGCTGCCCTGCTGGAGACGCCCTGCTGGAGCGCGCTGCCTGCTGGGACGCGCTGCCCTGCTGGGACGCCTGCCCTGCTGGAGCGCGCTGCCCTGCTGGGCTGCTGGCGCGCTGCCCTGCTGGGGGCACGCTGCCCTGCTGGGGCGCGCTGCCCTGCTGGGAGCGCGCTGCTGCTGGGAGCCGCTGCTGGAGCGCGCTGCCTGCTGGAGCGCTGCCCTGCTGGAGCCGCGCTGCCCTGCTGGGGGAGCGCGCTGCCCTGCTGGAGCGCGCTGCCCTGCTGGAGCGCGCTGCGCTGCTGGGGGCGCTGCCCTGCTGGAGCGCTGCTGCCCTGCTGGAGCGCGCTGCCCTGCTGGGAGCGCTGCCCTGCTGGAGACGCGCTGCCCTGCTGGGGCGCGCTGCCCTGCTGGAGCTGCCCTGCTGGGGCGCGCTGCCCTGCTGGAGCGCGCTGCCTGCTGGAGCCGCTGCCTGCTGGAGCGCGCTGCTGCTGCTGGGGCGCGCTGCCCTGCTGGAGCCGCGCTGCCCTGCTGGAGCGCGCTGCCCTGCTGGGGCGCGCTGCGCTGCTGGGAGCGCGCTGCCTGCTGGGGGCGCGCTGCCCTGCTGGGGCGCGCTGCCTGCTGGAGACGCGCTGCCCTGCTGGAGCGCGCTGCCCTGCTGGGACGCGCTGCCTGCTGGAGCGCGCTGCCTGCTGGAGCGCTGCCCTGCTGGAGCGCTGCCCTGCTGGGAGCGCGCTGCCCTGCTGGACGCGCTGCCCTGCTGGAGCGCTGCCTGCTGGAGCGCGCTGCCCTGCTGGGGCGCTGCCTGCTGGAGACGCGCTGCCCTGCTGGAACGCCCTGCTGGAGACGCCCTGCTGGAGGCCTGCCTGCTGGGGACGCGCTGCCCTGCTGGACGCGCTGCGCCCTGCTGGACGCGCTGCCCTGCTGGAGCTGCCCTGCTGGAGCGCGCTGCCTGCTGGGGCGCGCTGCCCTGCTGGAGCACGCGCTGCTGCTGGACGCGCTGCCCTGCTGGAGCCGCGCTGCCCTGCTGGGGCGCTGCCTGCTGGGGCGCGCTGCCCTGCTGGGGACGCGCTGCCCTGCTGGAGCGCCCTGCTGGGACTGCTGGAGCGCGCGCTGGAACGCCTGCTGGGAGACTGCCTGCTGGGCCGCGCTGCCCTGCTGCCCTGCTGGGGAGCGCGCTGCCCTGCTGGGGGCGCGCTGCCCTGCTGGGAGCGCGCTGCCCTGCTGGAGCGCGCTGCGCTGCTGGAGCGCTGCTGCCTGCTGGGGCGCGCTGCCCTGCTGGAGACGCGCTGCCCTGCTGGAACGCGCTGCCCTGCTGGGACGCGCTGCGCCTGCTGGAGACGCGCTGCCTGCTGGAGCGCTGCCTGCTGGGGCGCCTGCCCTGCTGGGGACGCCCTGCCTGCTGGACTGCCTGCTGGGGAGCGCGCTGCCCTGCTGGGGCGCGCTGCCCTGCTGGACGCTGCCTGCTGGACGCTGCCCTGCTGGAGCACGCTGCCCTGCTGGAGACGCGCTGCCTGCTGGAGCGCGCTGCCCTGCTGGGGCGCGCTGCCTGCTGGGGCGCGCTGCCCTGCTGGGAGCGCGCTGCCCTGCTGGAGCGCTGCTGGAGCGCTGCCTGCTGGGCGTGACTGCTGCTGCTGGGAGACGCCCTGCTGGAGCGCCCTGCTGGAGACGCGCTGCCCTGCTGGAGCGCGCTGCCCTGCTGGAGCGCGCTGCCCTGCTGGACGCTGCCCTGCTGGAGCCGCGCTGCCCTGCTGGAGCGCGCTGCCTGCTGGGGAGACGCGCTGCCCTGCTGGGAGCCGCGCTGCCTGCTGGAGCGCTGCCTGCTGGAGCGCGCTGCCCTGCTGGAGCGCGCTGCCCTGCTGGGGACGCTGCCCTGCTGGAGCGCGCTGCCCTGCTGGGAGCGCCCTGCTGCCCTGCTGGAGCGCCCTGCCCTGCTGGGAGCGCGCTGCCCTGCTGGGAGGCGCGCTGCCCTGCTGGAGGCACGCTGCCCTGCTGGAGGCGCTGCCCTGCTGGAACGCTGCCCTGCTGGAGCGCTGCCCTGCTGGAACGCCCTGCTGGAGGCGCTGCCCTGCTGGGGCGCGCTGCCCTGCTGGACGCGCTGCCCTGCTGGAGCGCGCTGCCCTGCTGGGGACGCGCTGCCCTGCTGGACGCGCTGCCCTGCTGGGGCACGCGCTGCCCTGCTGGGACACGCGCTGCCCTGCTGGGCCACGCTGCCCTGCTGGGGGCGCGCTGCCCTGCTGGGGGCGCTGCGCTGCTGGGAGCGCGCTGCCTGCTGGGGGCGCGCTGCCCTGCTGGGAGCGCGCTGCCCTGCTGGAGCGCGCTGCCCTGCTGGACGCGCTGCCCTGCTGGAGCGCTGCCTGCTGGGGCGCGCTGCTGCCTGCTGGACGCGCTGCCCTGCTGGGCGCGCTGCTGCTGGAGACTGCCCTGCCCTGCTGGGACGCGCTGCCCTGCTGCTGAGACGCGCTGCCCTGCTGGAGACGCGCTGCGCTGCTGGAGCACGCTGCCTGCTGGGGGCACGCTGCCTGCTGGGAGCCTGCTGCCCTGCTGGGACGCGCTGCCCTGCTGGAGACGCTGCGCTGCTGGGGCGCTGCCTGCTGGAGCGCGCTGCCCTGCTGGGGCGCGCTGCCCTGCTGGGCCGCGCTGCCCTGCTGGAGCACGCTGCCCTGCTGGGGCACGCTGCCCTGCTGGGGCGCGCTGCCCTGCTGGGGCGCGCTGCGCTGCTGGGAGCGCGCCCTGCTGGAACCCTGCCCTGCTGGAGACGCTGCCCTGCTGGGGCGCGCTGCCCTGCTGGAGCGCGCTGCCTGCTGGGAGCGCGCTGCCCTGCTGGAGCGCGCGCTGCCCCCTGCTGGGGCGCGCTGCTGGGCGCTGCTGGACGCGCCCTGCCCTGCTGGAGACGCTGCCCTGCTGGAGACGCGCTGCCCTGCTGGGGGCGCGCTGCCTGCTGGAGCGCGCTGCCCTGCTGGAGACGCGCTGCCCTGCTGGAGCGCGCTGCTGCTGGAGACGCGCTGCCCTGCTGGGGCCGCGCTGCCCTGCTGGGAGCGCTGCCCTGCTGGAGCGCGCTGCCTGCTGGGACGCGCTGCTGCTGGGACACGCTGCCTGCTGGGGACGCGCTGCCTGCTGGAGCGCGCTGCCCTGCTGGGGGCGCTGCGCTGCTGGAGCGCGCTGCCCTGCTGGGCCGCTGCTGCCTGCTGGGAGACGCGCTGCCCTGCTGGAGCGCCTGCTGGAGCGCCCTGCCCTGCTGGAGACGCTGCCCTGCTGGGGCGCTGCCCTGCTGGACGCTGCCCTGCTGGAGCGCCCTGCTGGGGACGCTGCCCTGCTGGAGCGCGCTGCCCTGCTGGAGCGCGCTGCCCTGCTGGAGCGCTGCTGCTGGAGACGCTGCTGCTGGACGCGCTGCCTGCTGGAGACGCTGCTGCTGGGGACGCGCTGCCCTGCTGGAACGCTGCCTGCTGGAGCGCGCTGCCCTGCTGGGGAGAGCGCTGCCCTGCTGGAGCGCTGCCCTGCTGGAGACGCGCTGCCCTGCTGGAACGCGCTGCCCTGCTGGGGCGCTGCCCTGCTGGAGCACGCTGCCCTGCTGGAACGCGCTGCCTGCTGCTGGAGACGCGCTGCGCTGCTGGGAGCGCGCTGCCCTGCTGGTGGAGACGCGCTGCTGCTGGAGCCGCGCTGCGCTGCTGGAACGCGCTGCCCTGCTGGAGCGCCCTGCTGGGCGCGCTGCCCTGCTGGAGACGCGCTGCCCTGCTGGGGACGCGCTGCGCTGCTGGAGCACTGCCCTGCTGGAACGCTGCCCTGCTGGGAGCACGCTGCCCTGCTGGAGCGCGCTGCCCTGCTGGGGCGCCGCTGCCCTGCTGGAGCGCTGCCCTGCTGGGGAGCGCCTGCCCTGCTGGGAGCCGCTGCCCTGCTGGGGCCTTAGACGCGCTGCCCTGCTGGAACGCGCTGCCCTGCTGGGGCGCGCTGCCCTGCTGGAGCACGCTGCCCTGCTGGGACTGCGCTGCTGGGCCGCTGCCCTGCTGGGGACGCGCTGCCCTGCTGGGCACGCGCTGCCCTGCTGGGGCACGCTGCCCTGCTGGAGGCGCCCTGCTGGGAACAGCGCTGCTGGGGGCGCGCTGCCCTGCTGGACGCGCTGCCCTGCTGGGGCACGCTGCTGCTGGGAGCGCGCTGCCTGCTGGGACGCGCTGCCCTGCTGGGAGACGCCCTGCTGGAGCGCGCTGCCCTGCTGGAGACGCCCTGCTGGAGCGCGCTGCCCTGCTGGGACGCGCTGCCCTGCTGGAGGCGCTGCCCTGCTGGAGCGCGCTGCCTGCTGGGGCCGCGCTGCCCTGCTGGGGCGCGCTGCCCTGCTGGGACGCGCTGCCCTGCTGGAACGCGCTGCCCTGCTGGAGACGCGCGCTGCCCTGCTGGAACGCGCTGCCCTGCTGGAGCCGCTGCCCTGCTGGAGCGCTGCCTGCTGGAACGCCCTGCTGCTGCCTGCTGGAGACGCTGCCCTGCTGGAACGCCGCTGCCCTGCTGGAGCGCGCTGCCCTGCTGGAGCGCGCTGCCCTGCTGGAGACGCGCTGCCCTGCTGGAGCCGCTGCCCTGCTGGGAGCGCGCTGCCTGCTGGGCGCGCTGCCCTGCTGGGGGCTGCCCTGCTGGGGCGCGCTGCCCTGCTGGGAGCGCCCTGCTGGGACGCGCTGCCCTGCTGGAGACGCTGCTGCCTGCCCTGGGAGCGCGCTGCCCTGCTGGGAGCGCGCTGCCCTGCTGGAACGCGCTGCCCTGCTGGGGGCGCTGCCCTGCTGGGCGCGCTGCCCTGCTGGGGGCGCCTGCGCTGCTGGGGACGCCCTGCCCTGCTGGAGCGCTGCCTGCTGGAGCGCGCTGCGCTGCTGGAGCGCGCTGCCTGCTGGAGCGCGCTGCCTGCTGGGGCGCGCTGCCCTGCTGGGAGCGCGCTGCCTGCTGGAGCGCGCTGCCCTGCTGGGGCGCGCTGCCTGCTGGAGCGCTGCCTGCTGGAGCGCCCTGCTGGAGCGCGCTGCCTGCTGGAGCGCGCTGCCCTGCTGGAGCGCGCTGCCCTGCTGGAGCGCGCTGCCCTGCTGGGGCGCGCTGCCCTGCTGGAGACGCGCTGCCCTGCTGGAGACGCTGCTGCTGGAGGCCTGCTGGAGACGCTGCCCTGCTGGAGACGCTGCCTGCTGGGGACGCTGCTGCCTGCTGGAGGCGCGCTGCCCTGCTGGAGGCGCTGCCCTGCTGGAGCGCGCTGCCCTGCTGGAGACGCGCTGCCCTGCTGGAGCGCCCTGCCCTGCTGGAGCGCGCTGCCCTGCTGGGCCGCGCTGCCCTGCTGGGACGCGCTGCCCTGCTGGAACGCGCTGCCTGCTGGGACGCGCTGCCCTGCTGGAGCGCGCTGCCCTGCTGGGAGACGCGCTGCCCTGCTGGGGCGCTGCTGCTGGAACGCGCCCTGCTGGGCTGCCCTGCTGGAGCGCGCTGCCTGCTGGAGACGCCCTGCTGCCACTGGGAGACGCGCTGCCCTGCTGGAGACGCTGCCCTGCTGGGAGCGCTGCCCTGCTGGGGCGCGCTGCCCTGCTGGGACGCGCTGCCTGCTGGAGAGACGCTGCCCTGCTGGGAGCGCCTGCTGGGCCGCTGCCCTGCTGGAACGCGCTGCCCTGCTGGAGCGCTGCTGCGCTGCTGGGAGCGCGCTGCCCTGCTGGGGGCGCGCTGCCCTGCTGGGGGCGCTGCTGCCCCTGCTGGAGGCGCTGCTGGGGCCGCTGCTGGAACGCCCTGCTAGACTGCCCTGCTGGGGACACGCTGCCCTGCTGGAGCACGCTGCCCTGCTGGAGCGCGCTGCCCTGCCAGAGCACGCTGCCCTGCTGGAGGCGCTGCCCTGCTGGGGAGCGCGCTGCCCTGCTGGGGCGCGCTGCCCTGCTGGAGCGCGCTGCCCTGCTGGAGCGCCCTGCTGGGAGGCTGCCCTGCTGGGGCGCTGCCCTGCTGGAGACGCGCTGCCCTGCTGGGAGCGCGCTGCCCTGCTGGAGCGCGCTGCCTGCTGGAGACGCCCTGCCCTGCTGGAGACGCGCCCTGCTGGAGCCGCGCTGCCCTGCTGGGGACGCCCTGCTGCCCTGCTGGAGCGCGCTGCCCTGCTGGAGACGCGCTGCCCTGCTGGACGCGCTGCCCTGCTGGGCCGCGCTGCCCTGCTGGAGCGCGCTGCCTGCTGGAGCGCTGCTGCCCTGCTGGAGCGCTGCCCTGCTGGAGCGCGCTGCCCTGCTGGGCCCTGCGCGCTGCCTGCTGGAGCGCTGCCCTGGGAGCGCGCTGCCCTGCTGGGACGCGCTGCCCTGCTGGAACGCGCTGCCTGCTGGAGCCGCGCTGCCCTGCTGGAACGCGCTGCCCTGCTGGGCCCGCTGCCCTGCTGGGGCGCGCTGCCCTGCTGGGGGCGCGCTGCCCTGCTGGGGCACGCACTGCCTGCTGGGAGCGCTGCGCTGCTGGAGCGCTGCGCTGCTGGGACGCTGCCCTGCTGGGAGCGCGCTGCCCTGCTGGGGGCGCGCTGCCCTGCTGGGGAGCCCTGCTGCCCTGCTGGGAGGCGCTGCCCTGCTGGAGCGCTGCCCTGCTGGGGGCGCTGCCCTGCTGGGGCACTGCCCTGCTGGGGACGCGCTGCCCTGCTGGGGACACGCTGCCCTGCTGGAACGCGCTGCCCTGCTGGGCCCCTGCTGCCCTGCCCTGCTGGAGCGCGCTGCCCTGCTGGAGCGCGCTGCCCTGCTGGGGCCGCGCTGCCTGCTGGAACGCGCTGCCCTGCTGGGGCGCGCTGCCCTGCTGGAGCACGCTGCTGCTGGGGCGCTGCTGCTGCTGGGAGCCACGCTGCCTGCTGGGGGGCGCTGCCCTGCTGGGGCGCTGCCCTGCTGGAGCGCTGCCCTGCTGGAACGCGCTGCCCTGCTGGGACGCTGCCCTGCTGGAGCGCGCTGCCCTGCTGGGAGCGCTGCCTGCTGGAGACGCGCTGCCCTGCTGGAGCGCTGCCCTGCTGGAGACGCGCTGCCCTGCTGGGGAGCGGCGCTGCCCTGCTGGGGACACGCTGCCCTGCTGGGGCACTGCCCTGCTGGAGCCCACGCTGCCCTGCTGGGAGCCTGCTGCCCTGCTGGAGCCTGCCCTGCTGGGAGACGCTGCCTGCTGGAACGCCTGCTGCTGGAGCGCTGCCCTGCTGGAGACTGCCCTGCTGGGGCCCTGCCTGCTGGGGAGCACGCTGCCCTGCTGGGGCCGCTGCCCTGCTGGGGCACGCTGCCCTGCTGGGGGACGCGCTGCCTGCTGGAACACGCGCTGCCCTGGTGGAGCCGCTGCCTGCTGGGCACTGCCCTGCTGGAATGCGCTGCCCTGCTGGGACGCCTGCCCTGCTGGGAGCGCCTGCCCTGCTGGGACGCGCTGCCCTGCTGGGACACGCTGCCCTGCTGGGGCACGCTGCCCTGCTGGAGGCGCTGCCCTGCTGGGGGCGCTGCCCTGGGGAGCACGCTGCCCTGCTGGAGACGCTGCCTGCTGGAGCGCGCTGCCCTGCTGGAGAGCGCGCTGCCCTGCTGGAATGCGCTGCCCTGCTGGAACGCCCTGCTGGAGCCTGCTGGGGGCGGCGCTGCCCTGCTGGGGAGCGCGCTGCCTGCTGGAGGCTGCCCTGCTGGGGCGCGCTGCCCTGCTGGGCACGCTGCCTGCTGGGGCGCTGCCTGCTGGAGCGCGCTGCCCTGCTGGGGCTGCCTGCTGCTGGAGCGCGCTGCCCTGCTGGGGCGCTGCCCTGCTGGGGGCGCTGCCCTGCTGGGGGGCGCTGCCTGCTGGATCCTGCCCTGCTGGGGCCGCTGCGCTGCGCTGCTGGGGACGCGCTGCCTGCTGGGAGCACTGCCTGCTGGGGCGCGCTGCGCTGCTGGAGACGGCTGCCCTGCTGGGACACGCTGCCGGGCCCTGCTGGAGATGCCCTGCCCTGCTGGGGGACGCGCTGCCCTGCTGGAGCGCTGCCCTGCTGGGAGCGCGCTGCGCTGCTGGGGCACGCTGCCCTGCTGGGAGCGCGCTGCTGCTGACGCGCTGCCCTGCTGGGGCGCGCTGCCCTGCTGGAGCGCCCTGCTGCCCTGCTGGAGCGCGCTGCCCTGCTGGGGCGCCTGCCCTGCTGGGAGGCGCGCTGCCCTGCTGGAACGCGCTGCCCTGCTGGGGACACGCTGCCCTGCTGGGGCCCACGCTGCCCTGCTGGAGGCGCGCTGCCCTGCTGGAGCGCGCTGCCCTGCTGGGAGCACGCTGCCCTGCTGGAGCGCTGCCCTGCTGGGCGCGCTGCCCTGCTGGGCGCTGCCTGCTGGAGCGCCCTGCCCTGCTGGAGCGCGCTGCCCTGCTGGGTGCGCCCTGCTGGGGCGCCCTGCTGGAACGCCCTGCTGGAGCGCGCTGCCCTGCTGGAGCGCGCTGCCCTGCTGGACGCCGCTGCCCTGCTGGAGACGCGCTGCCCTGCTGGGACGCGCTGCCCTGCTGGGGCCGCGCTGCCCTGCTGGAGACGCGCTGCCCTGCTGGAACGCGCTGCCCTGCTGGGAGCGCGCTGCCCTGCTGGGGCGCGCTGCACTGCTGGGGGCGCGCTGCCCTGCTGGGGACGCGCTGCCCTGCTGGAGCGCCCTGCTGGAGCCGCGCTGCCCTGCTGGAGACGCTGCCCTGCTGGAGACGCCCTGCTGGAGCCTGCTGGAACGCGCTGCCCTGCTGGGGCGCGCTGCCCTGCTGGGAGCGCGCTGCCCTGCTGGGGCACGCTGCCCTGCTGGGAGCGCGCTGCCCTGCTGGGGGCGGCGCTGCCCTGCTGGACGCGCTGCCCTGCTGGAGCGCGCTGCCCTGCTGGGGCCGCTGCCCTGCTGGAACACGCTGCCCTGCTGGAGCGCGCTGCCCTGGGAGCGCGCCCGAGCCTGCTGCTGGGCACGCGCTGCCCTGCTGGGACGCGCTGCCTGCTGGGAGCGCTGCCCTGCTGGGGCGCGCTGCCCTGCTGGAGACGCGCTGCCCTGCTGGAGCGCGCTGCCCTGCTGGGAGCGCTGCCCTGCTGGGAGCGCGCTGCCCTGCTGGGGGCACGCTGCTGCTGGAGCGCTGCCCTGCTGGGGTGCCCTGCCCTGCTGGGGCCGCGCTGCCTGCTGGGCGCGCTGCCCTGCTGGAGAGCGCTGCCCTGCTGGGGACGCGCTGCCTGCTGGAGCGCCTGCCCTGCTGGAGCGCGCTGCCCTGCTGGAGCGCGCTGCCCTGCTGGGGACGCGCTGCCCTGCTGGGGCGCTGCCTGCTGGGCACGCGCTGCCTGCTGGGAGCCGCGCTGCCTGCTGGAACGCCTGCCCTGCTGGGCCCGCTGCCCTGCTGGAGACGCGCTGCCCTGCTGGGGCGCGCTGCCCTGCTGGAGCGCGCTGCCCTGCTGGGGACACGCTGCCCTGCTGGAGCACACTGCCCTGCTGGGAGCACGCTGCCCTGCTGGAGCACGCTGCCCTGCTGGAGGCACGCTGCCCTGCTGGGGAGCTGCGCTGCCCTGCTGGAGCGCTGCTGCCCTGCTGGGAGCGCTGCTGCCCTGCTGGAGCGCGCTGCCCTGCTGGAGGCCTGCTCTGCTGGAGCACCTGCTGGAGCGCCTGCCCTGCTGGAGACACGCTGCCCTGCTGGAGCGCCCTGCTGGGGCGCTGCCCTGCTGGACTGCCCTGCTGGGGGCACGCTGCCCTGCTGGGGAGCGCGCTGCCCTGCTGGAGCACCCTGCCCTGCTGGGGAGACGCTGCCCTGCTGGGGCCGCACTGCCCTGCTGGGGGAGCGCGCTGCCCTGCTGGGGCACGCTGCCCTGCTGGAGCGCCTGCCCTGCTGGGAGCTGCCCTGCCCTGCTGGGGGCTGCCCTACTGGGACACGCTGCCCTGCTGGAGCACGCTGCTGGTTTAAGAGCGCACTGCCCTGCTGGAGACGCGCTGCTGCTGGGGGCCCGCTGCTGGGGGCACCCTGCCTGGAGCACTGCCCTGCTGGGGCACTGCCCTGCTGGAGACGCCTGGGGGCAGCTGCCCTGCTGGGGACGCCCTGCCCTGCTGGAGCGCCTGCCTGCTGGAGCGCGCTGCCCTGCTGGAGGCGCTGCCCTGCTGGGGGCCACGCTGCCCTGCTGGGGCCGGCTGCCCTGCTGGAGCAGCGCTGCCCTGCTGGAGACACGCTGCCCTGCTGGGATGCGCTGCCCTGCTGGGGCGCTGCCTGCTGGGAGCCGCGCTGCCCTGCTGGAGCGCGCTGCTGGAGACGCCCTGCTGGAGCACGCTGCCCTGCTGAGCGCGCTGCCCTGCTGGGGGCACGCTGCCTGCTGGGGGCACGCTGCCCTGCTGGGGGAGCGCGCTGCCCTGCTGGAGCCGCGCTGCCCTGCTGGAGCACGCTGCCCTGCTGGGGCCGCGCTGCCCTGCTGGAGCACGCGCTGCGCTGCTGGGACGCGCACTGCTGCTGGAGCCCGCTGCCCTGCTGGGGCGCCTGCTGGAGAGACGCCTGCCCTGCTGGAGCGCGCTGCCCTGCTGGAGCACGCTGCCCTGCTGGGCCGCGCTGCCCTGCTGGGAGCACGCTGCCTGCTGGAGCGCGCTGCCTGCTGGAGACGCGCTGCCCTGCTGGAGCGCGCTGCCCTGCTGGAGCACGCCCTGCTGCCCTGGAACGCCCTGCCCTGCTGGGAACGCGCTGCCCTGCTGGAATGCGCTGCCCTGCTGGGCCGCTGCCCTGCTGGAGACGCGCTGCCCTGCTGGAGCGCGCTGCCCTGCTGGAGCGCTGCCCTGCTGGGGACGCGCTGCCCTGCTGGAGACGCGCCCTGCTGGAGCGCGCTGCCCTGCTGGAGCGCGCTGCTGGTGGGAGCGCGCTGCTGGAGCGCCCTGCTGCCCTGCTGGAGCGCGCTGCCTGCTGGGGAGGCGCTGCCCCTGCTGGGGACGCTGCTGCTGGGAGCGCTGCTGGACGCCTGCTAGCTGCCCTGGGGGAGCGCTGCCCTGCTGGAGCGCGCTGCCTGCTGGAGCACGCCCTGCCCTGCTGGGGCGCGCTGCCCTGCTGGGGCGCTGCCTGCTGGAGACACGCTGCCCTGCTGGGCGCGCTGCGCTGCTGGGGGCGCGCTGCCCTGCTGGAGACGCCTGCCCTGCTGGGGGCGCTGCCCTGCTGGAGCCTGCCCTGCTGGAGCCCCGTGACGCTGCCCTGCTGGGAGCGCCCTGCTGGGGACGCGCTGCCCTGCTGGGAGGCGCTGCCCTGCTGGAGCGCGCTGCCCTGCTGGGAGGCGCTGCCCTGCTGGAGGGCGCGCTGCCCTGCTGAACACGCCCTGGTGGGGACGCGCTGCTGGGGCACGCTGCCCTGCTGGGGCCGCTGCCCTGCTGGAGACGCCCCTGCTGGGGACGCTGCCCTGCTGGAACGCGCTGCCCTGCTGGGGGAGCACGCTGCGCTGGTGGGGCCGCGCTGCGCTGCTGGGGGCGCTGCCTGCTGGAGCGCTGCGCTGCTGGAGCGCGCTGCTGCTGGAACGCCTGCTGGAGCGCGCCTGCTGGAGACGCCTGCTGCTGGGCGCCTGCTGGGAGCCCTGCTGCCCCTGCTGGAGCACGCTGCCCTGCTGGAGCACGCTGCCCTGCTGGGGCGCTGCCCTGCTGGGGCGCTGCCCTGCCGGAGCTGCCCTGCCAGAGCGCGCTGCCTGCTGGGAACGCTGCCCTGCTGGTGGAACGCGCTGCCCTGCTGGAGGCGCTGCGCTGCTGGGGCGCGCTGCCCTGCTGGAGACGCCCTGCTGGAGGCGCCCTGCTGGAGGCGCTGCCCTGCTGGGAGCGCGCTGCCCTGCTGGGGGCGCGCTGCGCTGCTGGGGCCGCGCTGCCCTGTTGGGGCGCCCTGCTGGAGCCTGCCCTGCTGGAGCGCGCTGCCTGCTGGGCGCCCTGCCCTGCCTGGAGCGCGCTGCCCTGCTGGGGGGCGCCCTGCTGGAGCGCCTGCCCTGCTGGAGCGCGCTGCCCTGCTGGAGCGCGCTGCCCTGCTGGGGCACGCTGCCCTGCTGGAGCGCTGCCTGCTGGGGCGCTGCTGCGCTGCTGGGCATGCACTGCTGGAGCCGCTGCTGCTGGGACGCCTGCCCGGAAGCGCTGCCGGCTGCCCTGCTGGAGACGCGCTGCCCTGCTGGAGCGCGCTGCCCTGCTGGAGCGCGCTGCTGCTGGGACACGCTGCCTGCTGGGGAGCGCTGCCCTGCTGGGGAGACGCGCTGCCCTGCTGGAGCACGCTGCCCTGCTGGGGGCGCGCTGCCCTGCTGGGAGCGCGCTGCCTGCTGGGGCGCGCTGCCCTGCTGGAAGCGCTGCCCTGCTGGGAGCGCGCTGCACTGCTGGAGGCGCTGCCCTGCTGGAGGCGCTGCGCTGCTGGGACACGCTGCTGGAGCGCCTGGGGAGGCACGCTGCCCTGCTGGGGAGCCCTGCCCTGCTGGGGGCACTGCCCTGCTGGGGGCGCTGCCCTGCTGGGGGCACTGCCCTGCTGGGAGCGCGCTGCCCTGCTGGGGCCGCTGCCCTGCTGGGAGCGCGCTGCCCTGCTGGAGCACGCTGCCCTGCTGGAGCTGGCTGCCCTGCCAGGGGCGCTGCCCTGCTGGAGCGCGCTGCCCTGCTGGAGCCGCCCTGCCTGCTGGGGGCGCTGCCCTGCTGGAGCACGCTGCCCTGCTGGAGACGCTGCCCTGCCCTGCTGGAGCGCGCTGCCCTGCTGGGAACGCGCTGCCCTGCTGGGAGCGCGCTGCCCTGCTGGAGCACGCTGCCCTGCTGGGGCGCGCTGCCCTGCTGGGGCGCGCTGCCCTGCTGGAGCGCGCTGCCCTGCTGGGTGCGCTGCTAGAGCCCTGCTGGAGTACGCTGCTGGACCCTGCTGGGGAGCACGCTGCCCTGCTGGAGCCCCGCGCTGCCCTGCTGGGCTGCCCTGCTGGGACACTGCCCTGCTGGAGCACCTGCCCTGCTGGGGACGCGCTGCCCTGCTGGGGCACGCTGCCCTGCTGGAGCGCGCTGCCCTGCTGGAGCCGCTGCCCTGCTGGGGACGCTGCCCTGCTGGAGACGCGCTGCCCTGCTGGGGCCCTGCGCTGCTGCTGGGCGCGCTGCCCTGCTGGAGCACGCGCCCTGCTGGAGACGCCCTGCTGGAGCTGCCCTGCCCTGCTGGGGAGCGCGCTGCCCTGCTGGAGCACGCTGCCTGCTGGGAGCGCGCTGCCCTGCTGGGGCACGCTGCCCTGCTGGGGCGCGCTGCCCTGCTGGAGGGACGCGCTGCCCTGCTGGGGAGCCGCTGCCCTGCTGGGGCCGCTGCCTGCTGGGGACGCGCTGCCCTGCTGGAGCCGCGCTGCCCTGCTGGAGCGCGCTGCCCTGCTGGGACGCTGCCCTGCTGGGCACGCGCTGCCTGCTGGAGCTGCTGCTGGAGCCGCTGCCCTGCTGGGAGCGCCTGCCCTGCTGGGAGCGCGCTGCCCTGCTGGAGCGCGCTGCCCTGCTGGGACGCGCTGCCCTGCTGGGGCGCGCTGCCCTGCTGGAGGCCCTGCCCTGCTGGGACGCGCTGCCCTGCTGGAGACGCGCTGCCCTGCTGGGGCACGCTGCCTGCTGGACGCGCTGCCCTGCTGGGGCCCCGCGCTGCCCTGCTGGAACTGCCCTGCTGGGGCCGCCTGCTGGGACGCGCTGCCCTGCTGGAACACGCTGCCCTGCTGGGGCGCTGCCCTGCTGGGGCGCGCTGCCCTGCTGGAGCACGCGCTGCCCTGCTGGAACGCGCTGCTCGAGCCGCTGCCCTGCTGGGAGCACGCTGCCCTGCTGGAGACGCCCTGCTGGGGCACGCTGCCCTGCTGGAGGCGCTGCCCTGCTGGGGGCCACCCTGCCCTGCTGGAGACACGCTGCCTGCTGGAGCCGCGCTGCCCTGCTGGAGCGCGCTGCCCTGCTGAGGGCGCTGCCCTGCTGGAGCGCGCTGCCCTGCTGGGCGCTGCCCTGCTGGGGCGCGCTGCCCTGCTGGGGGCCGCGCTGCCCTGCTGGGCACGCTGCCCTGCTGGGGGCGCTGCCCTGCTGGAGACGCGCTGCCCTGCTGGGAGCGCGCCCTGCTGGAGCGCCCTGCTGGGGAGCGCGCTGCCCTGCTGGACACGCGCTGCTGGGACGCGCTGCCCTGCTGGGCGCGCGCTGCCCTGCTGGAACGCGCTGCCCTGCTGGGAGCGCCCTGCCCTGCCGGCACGCTGCCCTGCTACTGCGCTGCCCTGCTGGAGCGCGCTGCCCTGCTGGAACGCGCTGCCCTGCTGGAACGCTGCCCTGCCTGGGAGACGCTGCCCTGCTGGGGAGCCCTGCTCGGGGCACGCCCTGCTGGGGCCCTGCCTGCTGGAAGCGCTGCCCTGCTGGGGCGCTGCCTGCTGGGGCCGCCCTGCCCTGCTGGGAGCACGCTGCCTGCTGGAGGGCGCTGCCCTGCTGGAGCACGCTGCCCTGCTGGGCACGCTGCCCTGCTGGAACGCGCTGCCCTGCTGGAGTCGCCCTGCTGCCCTGCTGGAGGCACGCGCTGCCCTGCTGGGACCCGCTGCCTGCTGGAGACCCGCGCTGCCCTGCTGGAGCCTTGCGCTGCCCTGGGACGCGCTGCCTGCTGGGAGCGCGCTGCGCTGCCAGACGCGCTGCCCTGCTGGGGACGCGCTGCCCTGCTGGAATGCGCGCTGCCCTGCTGGAGGCGCTGCCCTGCTGGAACCGCTGCCCTGCTGGGGCGCGCTGGAGCGCGCTGCCCTGCTGGAACGCGCTGCCCTGCTGGGAGCGCACTGCACTGCTGGGGCGCGCTGCCCTGCTGGGAACGCGCTGCCCTGCTGGGACACGCTGCCCTGCTGGGGCGCCCTGCCCTGCTGGGGCGCGCTGCCCTGCTGGAGACACGCTGCCCTGCTGGAGCCCGCTGCTGCTGGGAGCCCTGCTGGCTGCTGGGACACGCTGCCCCTGCTGGAGACCCGCTGCCTGCTGGAGCGCGCTGCTGCTGGAGCCGCGCTGCCTGCTGGAGCGCGCTGCCCTGCTGGAGTGCGCTGCTGGAGGCCTGCCCTGCTGGAGCGCCCTGCCCTGCTGGGGGACGCGCTGCCCTGCTGGGACGCGCTGCCTGCTGGAGCGCGCTGCCCTGCTGGAACGCTGCCCTGCTGGGGCCTGCCCTGCTGGAGACGCGCTGCCCTGCTGGGTGCGCGCTGCCCTGCTGGGAGCCGCTGCCCTGCTGGGGCACGCTGCCCTGCTGGAACGCTGCCCTGCTGGGATGCGCTGCCCTGCTGGGGGCGCTGCCCTGCTGGAGCGCGCTGCCCTGCTGGGCCCCACTGCCCTGCTGGGATCCTGGAGACGCTGCTGAGACGCCCTGCTGGAGCGCCTGCCCTGCTGGAGCGCCTGCCCTGCTGGGCGCCCTGCTGGAACGCCCCTGCTGGGTGCGCCTGCCCTGCTGGGAGCCCTGCCCTGCTGGAGCGCGCTGCCTACTGGATGCCCTGCCCTGCTGGGAGCACGCTGCCCTGCTGGGGACGCCCTGCTGGGGAGCGCTGCACTGCTGGGGCGCTGCTGCTGGGCGCGCTGCCCTGCTGGGGCCACTGCCCTGCTGGGGCACGCTGCCCTGCTGGGGCACGCTGCCTGCTGGAGCCCGCTGCCCTGCTGGAGACGCCTGCCCTGCTGGAACTGCGCTGCCCTGCTGCTGCCCTGGAAGCGCACGCTGCCCTGCTGGAGCCGCGCTGCCCTGCTGGGAGCGCTGCCCTGCTGGAACGCGCTGCCCTGCTGGGGCCGCGCTGCCCTGCTGGGCGCCTGCCCTGCTGGAGACGCCTGCCCTGCTGGGTACGCTGCCCTGCTGGAGCGCTGCCCTGCTGGAACGCCGCTGCCCTGCTGGAAGCTGCCCTGCTGGAGCGCGCTGCCCTGCTGGAGCGCGCTGCCCTGGTGGGAGCCGCGCTGCCCTGCTGGAACCTGCGCTGCGCTGCTGGGCGCGCTGCCTGCTGGGGAGCGCGCTGCTGCTGGGCACTTCCCTGCTGCTGGGGCGCTGCCCTGCTGGGGCCACGCGCTGCCCTGCTGGAGACGCGCTGCTGCTGAGCGGCTGCCCTGCTGGAGCCTGCGCTGCTGGGCACGCTGCCCTGCTGGAGCCGCTGCCCTGCTGGGGCGCGCTGCCCTGCTGGAGGCGGCTGCCCTGCTGGGACGCCTGCCTGCTGGAGCCACTGCCCTGCTGGAGCGCGCTGCCCTGCTGGAGCACGCTGCCCTGCTGGAGACGCGCTGCCCTGCTGGAGCACTGCTGCCCTGCTGGAACGCTTACTGCCCTGCTGGGCACGCCCTGCTGGAACGCTGCCTGCTGGGAGGCGCTGCCCTGCTGGAAGCGCGCTGCCCTGCTGGGAGCACGCTGCCCTGCTGGAGCGCGCTGCCCTGCTGGGGAACCGCGCTGCCCTGCTGGGGCACGCTGCCCTGCTGGAGCGCTGCCTGCTGGGGGCGCGCCCTGCTGGCCGCTGCTGGAGCGCGCTGCCCTGCTGGAGCGCGCTGCTGGAGCCGCGCTGCCCTGCTGGGGCACGCTGCCTGCTGGGGGCCTGCCCTGCTGGAGCGCTGCCCTGCTGGAGCGCGCTGCCCTGCTGGAGACGCGCTGCCCTGCTGGAACGCGCTGCCCTGCTGGAACGCGCTGCCCTGCTGGGGCGCGCTGCCCTGCTGGGGGCACGCTGCCTGCTGGAGCGCGCTGCGCTGCTGGAGCCGCGCTGCTGCTGGGGCACGCTGCGCTGCTGGAGCGCTGCCCTGCTGGGGGCGCGCTGCCTGCTGGGGCGCTGCCTGCTGGGACGCGCTGCCTGCTGGGGGCCCTACTAGCTGCTAGACGCCCTGCCCTGCTGGGGGCACGCTGCCCTGCTGGGGCACGCTGCCCTGCTGGAGACACGCTGCCCTGCTGGGGGAGCCGCTGCCCTGCTGGGGCGCGCTGCCCTGCTGGGGCCGCGCTGCCCTGCTGGGGCACTGCGCTGCCCTGCTGGGCACGCGCTGCCCTGCTGGGGCTGCGCTGCTGGGGGCGCTGCCTGCTGGGGCGCTGCCCTGCTGGAGCCCTGCCCTGGGAGACGCGCTGCCCTGCTGGGGACGCTGCGCTGCTGGAGCACGCCTACTGCCCTGCTGGAGCCTGCCCTGCTGGGCGCGCTGCCCCTGCTGGGAGCACGCTGCCCTGCTGGGGCGCTGCCTGCTGGGGCGCCCTGCCCTGCTCGGAGCGCCCTGCTGGAGACGCCCTGCCCTGCTGGGCGCGCTGCCCTGCTGGAGCGGCGCTGCCTGCTGGGAGCGCGCTGCCCTGCTGGGCGCGCTGCTGGGGCGCGCTGCCCTGCTGGGGCGCTGCCCTGCTGGGCGCCGCTGCACTGCTGGAGCTGCGGACGCGCTGCCCTGCTGGAGACGCTGCCCTGCTGGGGACGCTGCCCTGCTGGGGCACGCTGCCCTGCTGGGAGCGCTGCCCTGCTGGAGCACGCTGCCTGCTGGAGCGCGCTGCCCTGGGAGCGCCTGCTGGAGCGCCACTGCCTGCTGGGGCGCGCTGCCCTGCTGGAGCACGCTGCCCTGCTGGAGCACGCTGCCCTGCTGGAGCGCCCTGCTGCGCCTGCTGCTGGCGCGCTGCCCTGCTGGAGCGCCCTGCCCTGCTGGGAGCGCCTGCCCTGCTGGGCGCGCCCTGCTGAGCCGCGCTGCCCTGCTGGGGCACGCTGCCCTGCTGGGGCGCGCTGCCCTGCTGGGGCGCCCTGCTGGGCACGCGCCTGCTGGGGACGCTGCCCTGCTGGAACGCCTGCCCTGCTGGGCACGCCCTGCTGCCCTGCCCTGCTGGGGGCTGCCCTGCTGGGGAGCACCCTGCTGACACCCTGCTAGGAGACGCACTGCCTGCTGGGGAGGCGCTGCCCTGCTGGGCACGCTGCCCTGCTGGGAGCGCTGCTGCCCTGCTGGGGAGCGCGCTGCCCTGCTGGAGCGCGCTGCCCTGCTGGGGCTGCTGCTGGGGCGCGCTGCCTGCTGGGGCGCGCTGCCCTGCTGGAGCGCTGCGCTGCTGGGGGCGCTGCCCTGCTGGGGAGCCACTGCCCTGCTGAGGCACTGCACTACTGCTGAGGCGCGCTGCCTGCTGGAGCACGCTGCCCTGCTGGGGACCGCGCTGCCCTGCTGGGAGCGCTGCTGCCCTGCTGGGGGCACGCTGCCTGCTGGGAGAGCACGCTGCCCTGCTGGGGCCTGCGCTGCCCTGCTGGGAGCACGCTGCCCTGCTGGAGCGCGCTGCCCTGCTGGAGGCCACGCTGCCCTGCTGGATCGCCCTGCCCTGCTGGGACGCTGCCCTGCTGGGGAGCCCTGCTGCCCTGCTGGAGAGCGCCCTGCCTGCTGGGGGCGCTGCCCTGCTGGGGGCGCGCTGCCCTGCTGGAGCCTGGAGCTGCCCTGCTGGGGACGCGCTGCCCTGCTGGAGACGCGCTGCCCTGCTGGGGAGCCTGCCCTGCTGGAGCGCCCTGCTGCTGCTGGGGGCACTGCCCTGCTGGAGGGCCCTGCCCTGCTGGGAGCGCTGCCCTGCTGGAGCGCCCTGCTGGAGCGCCTGCCCTGCTGGGGACACTGCCCTGCTGGGACGCCCTGCTGGGCAGCGCGCCCTGCTGGAACGCGCTGCCCTGCTGGGAGCCGCGCTGCCCTGCTGGAGCACGCTGCCCTGCTGGGAGCACTGCCCTGCTGGAGCACTGCCCTGCTGGGGCGCGCTGCCCTGCTGGGGAGCACGCTGCCCTGCTGGAGCCTGCGCTGCCCTGCTGGAGCGCGCTGCCCTGCTGGGAGCACGCTGCTGCCCTGCTGGGGACGCACTGCTGCTGCCCTGCTGCTAGGCGCTGCCTGCTGGAGGCGCTGCCCTGCTGGAGCGCGCCCTGCTGGAGCTGCCCTGCTGGGGCGCGCCCTGCTGCTGCCTGCCCTGCTGGGGCGCTGCCCTGCTGGGGGCGCGCTGCCCTGCTGGAGCACGCTGCTGCCCTGCTGGGGGAGCACTGCCCTGCTAGGAGCGCCCTGCCCTGCTGGAGCGCGCTGCCCTGCTGGAGCCGCCTGCTAGAGGACCCTGCTGCTGGGGAGCCTGCTGCTGGAGCGCGCTGCCCTGCTGGAACGCCCTGCCCTGCTGGATGGGCGCTGCCCTGCTGGGAGCGCGCTGCCCTGCTGGAGCGCTGCCCTGCTGGGGGGCGCGCTGCCTGCTGGGGACGCGCTGCCCTGCTGGAGCGCGCGCTGCTGGAGCGCGCTGCCCTGCTGGGACGCGCTGCCCTGCTGGGAGCGCTGCCCTGCTGGAGACGCGCCTGCTGGGGAGCCCACTGCTGGGGCCGCTGCCCTGCTGGGGAGCGCCTGCTGCTGGGCGCTGCCCTGCTGGAGCCGCTGCCCTGCTGGGCGCGCTGCCTGCTGGAGGCGCTGCTGCCCTGCTGCTGGGGCTGCCCTGCTGGGGGCAGCTGCTGCCCTGCGCCTGCCCTGGGGGCGCTGCCCCTGCTGGGGAGCGCGCTGCCCTGCTGGGGAGCACGCTGCCTGCTGGGGGCGCTGCCTGCTGGAGCGCTGCTGGGGCACGCTGCCTGCTGGGGACCTGCCCTGCTGGGCTGCCCTGCTGGAGCGCTGCCCTGCTGGGGACGCTGCCCTGCTGGGGAGCGCGCTGCCCTGCTGGGGTGCGCGCTGCCCTGCTGGGGGCGCGCTGCCCTGCTGGAGCGCGCTGCCCTGCTGGAGCGCGCTGCCCTGCTGGGGGCGCCCTGCGCTGCCTGCTGGGGCGCTGCTGCACGCTGCTGCTGGGGCGCCTGCCCTGCTGGAGAGCTGCCCTGCTGGGGGACCCGCTGCCCTGCTGGGGAGCCGCGCTGCCCTGCTGGGGCACGCTGCCCTGCTGGAACGCCCTGCCCTGCTAGGGGAGCCGCTGCCCTGCTGGAGCGCGCTGCCCTGCTGGGGGCACGCTGCCCTGCTGGGAGCGCGCTGCCCTGCTGGAGCGCTGCCCTGCTGGAGGGCTGCCCTGCTGGGGGCGCTGCCTGCTGGAGCACGCTGCCCTGCTGGGGCCGCGCTGCCCTGCTGGGGAGCTGCACTGCCCTGCTGGGCCAGCACGCTGCCCTGCTGGGGCACTGCCCTGCTGGGGGCACGCTGCCCTGCTGGGAGCTGCGCTGCCCTGCTGGGGGCCGCGCTGCCCTGCTGGGAGCGCGCTGCCCTGCTGGGGCACGCGCTGCCTGCTGGAGGCGCGCTGCCCTGCTAGGGCACGCTGCCCTGCCAGGAGACACGCTGCCCTGCTGGAGCACGCTGCCCACTGGGAGCCTGCCCTGGTGGGGGCACTGCTGCTAGCTGCTGCTGGAACGCGCTGCCCTGCTGGAGGCGCTGCCCTGCTGGGGGCCGCTGCCCTGCTGGAGCGCGCTGCCCTGGGTGGGAGCCACACGCTGCCCTGCTGGGGACGCCTGCCCTGCTGGAGCACGCCTGCCCTGCTGGGAGCGCGCTGCCCTGCTGGGAGCCCTGCTGGAGACGCCCTGCTGGGGCTGCCCTGCTGGAGCACTGCCCTGCTGGGCCTGCTGGGCTGCCCTGCTGGAGCGCTGCCCTGCTGGGAGCACGCTGCCCTGCTAGAGAGCGCTGCCCTGCCAGGGCTGCGCTGCTGGGGCACGCTGCCCTGGTGGGGGCGCCTGCCCTGGTGGGGCACCCTGCCCTGCTGGGCCGCCCTGCTGCCCTGCTAGAACGCGCTGCCCTGCTGGGGCCCGCGCTGCCCTGCTGGGGACACGCTGCCCTGCTGGGGCCCGCACTGCCTGCTGGGAGCGCTGCTGCCCTGCTGGGAGACACGCTGCCCTGCTGGAGCGCGCTGCACTGGGGGCACGCTGCGCTGCTGGGGCACGCTGCCCTGCTGGGCACGCTGCCTGCTGGGGAGCACGCTGCCCTGCTGGAGCGCCCTGCTGCCCTGCTGGGAACGCCCTGCCCTGCTGGAACTGCTTTGCCCTGCTGGAGCGCCCTGCCCTGCTGGAGCGCTGCCCTGCTGGAGCGCGCTGCCCTGCTGGAGCGCGCTGCCCTGCTGGGGGCGCGCTGCCCTGCTGGGGCGCGCTGCCACTGCTGGAGCACGCTGCCCTGCTGGGGGCACGCTGCCCTGCTGGAGCCGCACTGCCCTGCTGGGCACGCTGCCCTGCTGGAGCCGCGCTGCCCTGCTGGGCGCTGCCCTGCTGGGAGCACGCTGCCCTGCTGGGCGCGCTGCCCTGCTGGGGGCACGCTGCCCTGCTGGGGAGCACGCTGCACTGCTGGGCGCGCTGCCCTGCTGGGGGCCGCTGCCCTGCTGGGCACGCTGCCCTGCTGGAGCGCCCTGCTGGGACACGCGCTGCCCTGCTGGGGCGCGCTGCCCTGCTGGGGGCGCGCTGCCCTGCTGGGGCGCGCTGCCCTGCTGGGCCGCTGCCCTGCTAGAGCACGCTGCCCTGCTGGGGGCTGCCCTGCTGGGACTGCGCTGCTGCTGCTAGGAGCCCGCTGCCCTGCTGGACACGCTGCTGCCCTGCTGGGGAGCACGCTGCCCTGCTGGGCCCTGCCCTGCTGGGGAGGCGCTGCCTGCTGGAGCGCTGCCCTGCTGGGGACGCTGCCCTGCTGGGAGCGCGCTGCCCTGCTGGGGAGCACGCTGCCCTGCTGGGAGCGCACTGCCCTGCTGGAGACGCTGCCCTGCTGGGGGCACGCTGCCCTGCTGGAGACACGCTGCCCTGCTGGGGAGCCCGCTGCCCTGCTGGAGCGCGCTGCCCTGCTGGGGCACGCTGCCCTGCTGGAGGCACGCTGCCCTGCTGGGGGCGCTGCCCTGCTGGGCGCCTGCTGCCCTGGTGGGCGCACTGCACTGCTGGAGGCTGCCCTGCTGGAGCACTGCCCTGCTGGGAGACGCACTGCCCTGCTGGAGCACGCTGCCCTGCTGGAGCACGCTGCCCTGCTGGGGGGCACGCTGCCCTGCTGGAGCGCGCTGCCCTGCTGGAGCACGCTGCCCTGCTGGGAGCGCGCTGCCCTGCTGGGGAGCGCTGCCCTGCTGGGGCGCGCTGCCCTGCTGGGGCCTGCCCTGCTGGAAGCGCTGCCCTGCTGGGAGCACGCTGCCCTGCTGGGACCCTGCCCTGCTGGGGAGCGCGCTGCCCTGCTGGGGGCGCCTGCCCTGCTGGGGACGCGCTGCCTGCTGGAGACGCGCTGCCCTGCTGGGGAGCACGCTGCCCTGCTGGGGAGCACGCTGCCTGCTGGAGCCGCTGCCCTGCTGGGGACACGCTGCCCTGCTGGGACGCTGCTGCTGGGGGGGCGCTGCGCTGCTGGAGCGCGCTGCCCTGCTGGGAGCACGCTGCCCTGCTGGGACACGCTGCCCTGCTGGGCACTGCCACTGCTGGGAGCGCTGCCCTGCTGGAGCACGCTGCCTGCTGGGGAGCACGCTGCCTGCTGGAGCACGCTGCCTGCTGGGACACGCTGCCCTGCTGGGGAACGCTGCCCTGCTGGGCCACACTGCCCTGCTGGGCGCCCTGCTGCCCTGCTGGGAGCTGCGCTGCCTGCTGGGGGCCACGCTGCCCTGCTGGGACGCTGCCCTGCTGGGGGAGCGCGCTGCCCTGCTGGGAGGCGCTGCCCTGCTGGAGGCACTGCCTGCTGGAGCACGCTGCCCTGCTGGGGAGCACTGCGCTGCTGGAGCGCTGCCCTGCTGGAGCGCCCTGCTGGAGCGCGCTGCCCTGCTGGACGCACTGCCCTGCTGGGAGCGCCTGCTGGGGCACGCTGCCCTGGGGGAACGCGCTGCCCTGCTGGGAGCGCCCTGCCCTGCTGGGAGCGCGCTGCCCTGCTGGGCCGCGCTGCCCTGCTGAGGCGCTGCCCTGCTGGAGAGCGCTGCCTGCTGGAGCCCTGCCCTGCTGGGGCGCTGCCCTGCTGGGGCGCGCTGCCCTGCTGGAGCACGCTGCCCTGCTGGGAACTGCCTGCTGGGGGCGCTGCCCTGCTGGGGGCACGCTGCCCTGCTGGAGCGCGCTGCCCTGCTGGGGCCGCGCTGCCCTGCTGGAACGCGCTGCCTGGGGGCACGCTGCCCTGCTGGGAGCGCGCTGCCCTGCTGGGGGCGCGCTGCCCTGCTGGAACGCCCTGCCCTGCTGGAGCGCGCTGCCCTGCTGGGAGCGCGCTGCCCTGCTGGGGCGCACTGCCCTGCTGGAGCACGCTGCCCTGCTGGGCGCGCTGCCCTGCTGGGGGCTGCCCTGCCTGGGAGACACACTGCCCTGCTGGGGAGCACGCTGCCCTGCTGGGAGGCGCTGCCCTGCTGGGGAGCGCGCCCTGCTGGGACACGCTGCCCTGCTGGAGGGAGCCCTGCTGGGAGCACGCTGCCCTGCTGGAGCACGCTGCCCTGCTGGGGCACTGCCCTGCTGGGACTGCGCTGCCCTGCTGGGAGCGCGCTGCCCTGCTGGAACGCTGCTGCCCTGCTGGAGCACGCTGCCCTGCTGGGAGCACGCTGCCTGCTGGAGCCGCTGCCCTGCTGGGGAGACCGCTGCCCTGCTGAGCCGCTGCCCTGCTGGAGAGCACGCTGCCCTGCTAGGAGCACTGCCCTGCTGGGACGCTGCCTACTGGAAACGCTGCCCTGCTGAGACACCTGCCCTGCCTACTGGGCACCCTGCCCTGCTGGAGCACGCTGCCTGCTGGAGCACGCTGCCCTGGGGACACCTGCTGCCCTGCTGGGGGGCCCTGCTGCCACTGCTGGAGCACGCTGCCCTGCTAGAGCACGCCCTGCTGGAGAGCCTGCACTGCCCTGCTGGGAGCACTGCCCTGCTAGAGCACTGCCCTGCTAGAGGCACTGCCCTGCTGCTGCACTGCTGGAGCACGCTGCGCTGCCCTGCTGGAGAGCTGCACTGCCCTGCTGGGAGCCACGCTGCCCTGCTAGAACGCTGCCCTGCTGGGCACACTGCTGCCTGCTGAGAGGCACGCTGCCCTGCTGGGAGGCACGCTGCCCTGCTGGAGCACGCTGCCTGCTGGGAGCCGACACTGCCCTGCTGGAGCACCTGCCCTGCTGGGGCACGCTGCCCTGCTGGGGCGCGCTGCCCTGCTGGAGCCGCTGCCCTGCTGGGAGCACGCTGCCCTGCTGGAGCGCGCTGCCCTGCTAGAGACACGCTGCCCTGCTGGAACACGCTGCCCTGCTGGAGCACGCTGCCCTGCTGGGGCGCGCTGCCCTGCTGGGGCACGCTGCCCTGCTGGAGCGCGCTGCCCTGCTGGAACGCACTGCTGCCCTGCTGGGGGCGCTGCCCTGCTGGGGCCTGCCCTGCTGGGGGCACGCTGCCCTGCTGGAGCACGCTGCCCTGCTAGACGCGCCCTGCTAGAGATCCCCTGCCTGCTGGGGGCCCTGCCTGCTGGAGACGCTGCCCTGCTGGGGCGCGCTGCCTGCTGGAGCGCGCTGCCCTGCTGGGAGCACGCTGCCCTGCTGGAGCGCGCTGCCCTGCTGGAGCACGCTGCCCTGCTGGGGGCGCACTGCCCTGCTGCTGGAGCACGCTGCCCTGCTGGAGTGCGCTGCCCTGCTGGAGCCGCGCTGCCCTGCTGGAGCCGCTGCTGCCTGCTGGAGCACGCTGCCCTGCTGGAGCGCGCTGCCCTGCTGGAGGCGCTGCCCTGCTGGAGAGCGCTGCCTGCTGGAGCGCTGCCCTGCTGGGGCACTGCCCTGCTGGGGGCCACGCTGCCCTGCTGGGTGCGCTGCTGCCCCTGGGAGCTGCTAGAGCACTGCCCTGCTGGGCGCGCTGCCCTGCTGGAGCACGCTGCTGGGGCACCCTGCAGGGCGCCTGCCCTGCTGGGGCACGCTGCGCTGCTGGGGCACGCTGCCCTGCTGGGGCACGCTGCCCTGCTGGAGCACGCTGCCCTGCTGGGGCCCTGCACTGCTGGGGACACGCTGCCCTGCTGGGGGCGCTGCCCTGCTGGGGCACGCTGCTGCTGGGAGCGCCCTGCTGGGGCGCCCTGCCTGCTGGGGGCACGCTGCCCTGCTGGGGCCCTGCCCTGCTGGGCGCCTGCTGGGGAGCGCGCTGCCCTGCTGGAGGCGCCCTGCTGGAGCACGCTGCCTGGAGCGCGCTGCCCTGCTGGGAGCGCGCTGCCCTGCTGGGAGCGCCCTGCGCGCTGCTGGAGGCTGCCTGCTGGAGCGCGCTGCCCTGCTGGAGCGCCTGCTGGGAGCGCTGCCCTGCTGGGACCGCTGCCCTGCTGGGGAGACCCGCTGCCTTGCTGGGGGCACCCTGCCCTGCTGGGCACCCTGCCCTGCTGAGCCGCTGCCCTGCTGGGAGCCGCTGCCTGGTGGGGAGCGCCCTGCTGGGGCCGCTGCCCTGCTGGGAGACGCTGCCCTGCTGGAGCGCTGCCCTGCTGGGGCGCGCTGCCTGCTGGGGCACGCTGCCCTGCTGGAGGAGCACGCTGCCCTGCTGGGACACGCTGCCCTGCTGGAGCACGCTGCCCTGCTGAGAGCACGCTGCCCTGCTGGGAGCACGCTGCCCTGCTGGGGAGCTGCACTGCTGGAGCCACTGCCCTGCTGGGACACCCTGCCCTGCTGGGAGCACGCCACCCTGCTGCCTGCCTGCTGAGGCACTGCTGCCCTGCTGCTGAGGGACGCTGCCCTGCTGAGAGCACTGCCCTGCTGGAGGGCACGCTGCCCTGCTGGGGGCACGCTGCCCTGCTGAGCACGCTGCCCTGCTGGACGCTGCTATGCCCTGCTAAAGGCACGCTGCCCTGCTGGGACGCGCTGCCCTGCTGGAAGCACGCTGCCCTGCTGGGACTGCGCTGCTGGACTGCCTGGAGCACGCTGCCCTGCTGGGGCACTGCCTGCCCTGCTGGAGGCGCTGCCCTGCTGGGCACGCTGCCTGCTGAGAGCACGCTGCCCTGCTGGGGAGCACGCTGCCCTGCTGGAGCACGCTGCCCTGCTGGAGCACGCCCTGCTGGGACTGCGCTGCCCTGCTGGAGCGCGCTGCCTGCTGGAAGCGCGCTGCCCTGCTGGGGCGCTGCCCCTGCTGGAGCACGCTGCCCTGCTGGGACTACGCTGCCCTGCTGGAGCACGCTGCCCTGCTGGAACACGCTGCCCTGCTGGGGACACGCTGCTGCCCTGGTGGGGCGCTGCCCTGCTGGAGCGCACGCTGCCCTGCTGAGAGCACGCTGCCCTGCTGGAGCACGCTGCCCTGCTGGAGCACTGCCCTGCTGGAGGATACGCTGGGGAGACCCTGCTGGAGCACGCTGCCCTGCTGGGACTGCGCTGCCCTGCTGGAGCACGCTGCCCTGCTGGAGAGGCACGCTGCCCTGCTGGGCAGCCCTGCACTGCCCTGCCTAGGGAGCACGCTGCCCTGCTGAGAGCTGCGCTGCCCTGCTGGAGCGCGCTGCCCTGCTGGGGACACGCTGCCCTGCTGGGCGCGCTGCCCTGCTGGGGCACGCTGCCCTGCTGGACACGCTGCCCTGCTGGGAGACGCTGCCCTGCCGCTGCCCTGCTGGGCCTGCCCTGCTGGAGCACTGCCCTGCTGCCCCTGCCTGGGAGCGCACTGCCCTGCTGGGGCACTGCCCTGCTGGGGAGGGCACACCTGCTGGGGAGCCCTGCCCTGCCAGGGCGCGCTGCCCTGGGGGCACGCTGCTGGAGCCCTGCCCTGCCTGCCCTGCTGGAGCGCACTGCCCTGCTGGAGCACCTGCCTGCTAGAGCACGCTGCCCTGCTGGGGAGCGCTGCCCTGCTGGGGGCACGCTGCCCTGCTGGGAGCTCACTGCCCTGCTGGAAGCACCTCCCTGCTAGAGAGCGCTGCCTACTGAAAGACACTGCCCTGGTATAGCCCTGCCTGGTGCAGAGCACTGCCTGCCAGAGCACACTGCCTGCTAGGAGCACTGCACTGCTAGAGCACTGCCTGGTGGGAGCACGCTGCCCTGCCACTGCCCTGCCAGGAGCACTGCCCTACTGGGGCACACTGCCCTGCTGGGGAGCACTGCCCTGGTGGGAGCACACTGCCCTGGAGCCACTGCCCTGCCCACTGGGGACTACTAGAAACACTGCTACTGAGAGCACTGCTGCTGAGAACACACTGCCCTGGAAACCTGCTAGACTACTGGGAAACACACTACTAGGCTGCCCTACTAGAACACTGCCTACTAGAGGCACCTGCCCTACTAGGAGCACCCTACTAGCTGCCTGCTAGAGCACCCTGCCTGCTGAGGCACTGCCTACTGGAGCACGCTGCCCTGCTGGGAGGGCCCTGCCCTGCTGGGGATGCCCTGCCCTGCTGGGGCCCTGCCCTGCTGGGGGCCTGCCCTGCTGGAGATGCCCTGCCTGCTGGATGCCCTGCCCTGCTGGAGCTGCGCTGCTGCCCTGCTGCTGAGAACCCTGCTGCCCTGCTAGAACTGCCCTGCTGGAGCACACTGCCCTGCTGGGGCACCTGCCCTGCTGGGGCACGCTGCCCTGCTGGAGAATGCACTGCTGCCCTGCTGCTGGAGCACGCTGCCCCCTGCTGGAGCACGCCTGCCCTGCTGGGGAGCACTGCCCTGCTGGAAACCTGCCTGCTGGAGCACTGCCTGCTGGGGCACGCTGCCCTGCTGGAAGCCCTGCTAGCCCTGCCCTGCTAGGAGCGCCCTGCTGGGAGCACTGCTGGAGGCACTGCACCCTGCTGGGGGGCACGCTGCCCTGCCCGCCCTGCTGGGGGCGCTGCCCTGCTGGAGGCTGCCCTGCTGGGAGCGCTGCCCTGCTGGGCACGCTGCCCTGCTGGGAGCACTGCCCTGCCCACTGACTGGAGCACTGCCCTGCTAGAGCGCCCTGCTGGAGCCTGCCTGCCCTGCTGGGGCCGCTGCCCTGCCAGGATGCCCTGCCCTGCTGGGGGCCGCTGCCCTGCTGGGGGCCGCTGCCCTGCCCTGCTAGGGAAATGCCCTGCCCTGCTGGACCGCCCTGGGAGGCCCTGCCACGCTGCCTGCTGAGAGCCCTGCCCTGCTGGAGCACGCTGCCTGCTGGGAGCACGCTGCACTGCTGGAGACGCTGCCCTGGGGGAGCACGCTGCCTGCTGACACGCTGCCCTGCTGGAGACTGCTGCCCTGCTGGGGGGCACGCTGCCCTGCTGGGGAGCCCGCTGCCCCCTGCTGTAGAGCGCCCTACTAGAAATACCCTGCCCTACTAGAAACACCCTACCAGAAACACACTACCCTACTAGAAACACACTACCCTACTAGAAACACACTACCCTACTAGAAACACACTACACTACTAGAAACACACTACTAGAAACACACTACCCTACTAGAAACACACTAGAAACACCCTACTACTAGAAACCCCTACTACACTAGAAACACCCCTACTAAACACTACTAGAAACACACTACCCTAGAAACACCTACTAGAAACACACTACTAGAAACCTACTAGAAACACACTACCCTACTAGAAACACACTACCCTACTAGAAACACACTACCCTACTAGAAACACACTACCCTACTAGAAACACCTACTAGAAACACACTACCCTACTAGAAACACACTACCCTACTAGAAACACACTACTACTAGAAACACACTACCCTACTACTAGAAACACACTACCCTACTAGAAACAACACCTAGAAACCACTACTAGAAACACACTACCCTACTAGAAACACACTACCCTACTAGAAACACCCTACACTACTAGAAACACACTACACTACTAGAAACACACTACCCTACTAGAAACACTACACTACTAGAAACACCCTACTAGAAACGCCCAACTAGAAATACACTACTAGAAACACCCTACTAGAAACACCCTACTAGAAACACACTACCCTACTAGAAACACACTACCCTACCAGAAACACACTACCCTACCAGAAACACACTACCCTACCAGAAACACACTACCCTACTAGAAACACACTACCCTACTAGAAACACACTACCCTACTAGAAACACTACCCTACTAGAAACACCCTACTAGAAACACCCTACTAGAAACACCCTACCCTACTAGAAACACCCTACTAGAAACACCTACTACTAGAAACACACTACCCTACTAGAAACACACTACCCTACTAGAAACACACTACCCTACTAGAAACACACTACCCTACTAGAAACACACTACCCTACTAGAAACACACTACCCTACTAGAAACACACTACCCTACTAGAAACACACTACCCTACTAGAAACACACTACCCTACTAGAAACACACTACCCTACTGAAAGCACACTACCCTACTGAAAGCACACTACCCCACATCTAATCACATTATACAATATCAATGTTTCTCAATCCTTTTAGAACTTGAATTATACATTAACCGCCTGGTACGTGTAGTATTACAACAGTTGAGCAGCTTACAGCGATAATAACACATTCATACCATCAGTAATAACAGCATCAGTAAAGGGTTTATTGTAATTGTGTGGTTAGTTATTGAAGACTAGCGGTGCTTTATACAACTCAGACTTTGCATCTAATTACCTAGTTATGTATTTTTCCATACCTTACCTCTGCTTCTCTTTCCCTATACTCCAATTACACACACACCAATTAGCTATTGATTGCCCTCCAACCTCCTCTCTGCACTTCACTCACATATTTCTTTCACCCCCTTTCCACCCCCGGCCCTCTCTGCTGCAGGGCAGAGATATACTGTCAGCCACATAGCTCCAGAGACGAGGCCAAATTGAAAATGCTGTAATTATGCTCTTCATGAAATGAGTCAGATGAGAAGTGAAGAAAACACACACTAGAAGAGAAGCTGTCTGTCCGTTCCTGAAGTATTAATACTAATTCAGCCTGTGTGTTCTGGCTAGAGCTTGAACTGGAGAAATCAGAGTGGTGTGTGTGTGTGTGTGTGTGTGTGGGTGGTGTGTGGTGTGTGTGTACAGGAGATTTAATTAAGAGGGAACTCAGACATGATTTTCTCGACCTTGTCTCATCACCCTTAATTACAGAAAGGCTGCTGTGTGCGAGTTAATGTCATCCCACTATCGCTCTGACTGACAGAGATAACCCACTGTCTCTCTGACTGACAGAGAGATCCCACTGTCTCCCTGACTGACAGAGAGAACACGGAACACACTTTCTGCTTTGTTGGTCTGAACACAACTGTCCTCATCACACAGCTCCAGTCCTCAACACAACATGGCTGTACTGCTGCATTCTGGACCTGAAGATGTTTTAGGCTATGTACTTAATAGCTGTTTGTAGTGCATCAGACCATGAGCCTTAATTTCTTCTCTACAGGCAGTACACTGGACAATACACAGGGTCCTAAACACATCAATGCTGTTTTACTCTGACGGATCCAGGGAAGGTTGGGTGTTTAGGAGTGCTGACACTGTGTGAGGCCCCAAACACCCACTTCCCCTTTGTCAATATACCGTAGTTAGTCACAAAACACCAGCGGGATACATGCCAATTAACTCAGCATAGACACAGGAAAAGGGCCAAAACACACGCACACATACACACACCACCACCACCCAACCTCCAACCAACCGTCGATAACAGACCACCAACCAACGCATCACCAACACAGAAAACATTACAGCAAACACACACACAAACAGGATATATCAATCAGTTAACCAGGCATGTGACCACTACTCTGAACATCCATCACCTACTGTCAGTCAATTACAGAGAGCTAACAGCAATCAGATAGCCAATCAACAGTATAACAACAACACTGCAGATGTTTCCCCCACTGAGACCTGTATTATACAGGACTCCATGGGAACGATGTAGGGATAGAGAGTAGGAGGAATGGATGGATGGAGGGATAGAGAGTAGGAGGAATGGATGGATGGAGGGATAGAGAGATGGAGGGATGGATGGATTGAGGGATAGAGAGATGGATGGATGGAGGGATAGAGAGATGGATGGATGGAGGGATAGAGAGATGGATGGATGGAGGGATAGAGAGATGGATGGATGGAGGGATAGAGAGATGGAGGGATGGATGGATAGAGAGATGGAGGGATGGATGGATGGAGGGATAGAGATGGATGGATGGAGGGATAGAGAGATGGATGGATGGAGGGATAGAGAGATGGATGGATGGAGGGATAGAGAGATGGAGGGATGGATGGATGGATAGAGATGGATGGATGGAGGGATAGAGAGATGGATGGATGGATGGGATAGAGGATGGATGGATGGAGGGATAGAGATGGATGGATGGGGGATGGATGGATGGAGGGATAGAGGGATAGAGAGATGGAGGGATGGATGGATGGATGGATGGAGATGGATGGATGGAGGGATGGAGGGATAGAGAGATGGAGGGATGGATGGATGGAGGGATGGAGATGGATGGATGGATGGATGGAGGGATAGAGAGTAGATGGATGGAATGGATGGATGGAGGGATAGAGAGTAGGAGGAATGGATTGATGGAGGGATGGATGGAGGGATAGAGTGTAAGAGGAATGGATGGATGGAGGGATGGATGGAGAGATGGATGGATGGAGGGATGAGAGATGGAGGGATAGAGAGTAGGAGGAATGGATGGATGGAGGGATAGAGAGATGGAAGAGGATGGATGGATGGAGGGATGGATGGATGGATGGATTGGATGGATTGAGGGATAGGAATGGATGGATGGAGGGATAGAGATGATGGATGGATGGAGGGATAGAGAGATGGAGGGATGGATGGATAGAGAGATGGAGGGATGGATGGATGGAGGGATAGAGATGGATGGATGGAGGGATAGAGAGATGGATGGATGGAGGAGATGGATGGATGGATGGATGGAGGGGATAGAGAGATGGATGGATGGAGGGATGGAGAGATGGATGGATGGAGGGATAGAGGGATGGATGGATGGAGGGATGGATGGATGGAGGGATAGAGGGATAGAGAGATGGAGGGATGGATGGATGGAGGGATGGAGGGATGGAGGGATAGAGGGATAGAGATGGAGGGATGGATGGAGGGATAGAGAGATGGATGGATAGAGAGATGGAGGGATAGAGAGATGGATGGATGGATGGATGGATGGATGGATAGAGAGTAGGAGGAATGGATGGATGGAGGGATAGAGAGTAGGAGGAATAGATTGATGGAGGGATGGATGGAGGGATAGAGTGTAAGAGGAATGGATGGATGGAGGGATAGAGAGATGGAGAGATGGATGGATGGAGGGATAGAGAGATGGAGGGATAGAGAGTAGGAGGAATGGATGGATGGAGGGATAGAGTGTAAGAGGAATGGATGGATGGAGGGATAGAGAGATGGAGGGATGGATGGATGGAGGGATAGAGAGATGGAGGGATGGATGGATGGAGGGATAGAGAGATGGAGGGATGGATGGATGGAGGGATAGAGAGTAAGAGGAATGGATGGAGGGATAGAGAGTAGGAGGAATGGATGGATGGAGGGATAGAGAGTAAGAGGAATGGATGGATGGAGGGATGGATGGAGGGATAGAGAGATGGAGGGATGGATGGATGGAGGGATAGAGAGTAGGAGGAATGGATGGATGGAGGGATAGAGAGATAGGAGGAATGGATGGATGGAGGATAGAGAGATGGAGAAATGGATGGAGGGATAGAGAGTAGGAGGAATGGATGGATGGAGGGATGGATGGAGGGATAGAGAGAGATGGAGGGATGGATGGATGGATGGATAGAGAGATGGAGGGACGGATGGATGGATGGAGGGATAGAGAGTAAGAGGAATGGATGGATGGAGGGATAGAGAGATGGAGGGATGGATGGATGGAGGGATAGAGAGATGGAGGGATGGATGGATGGAGGGATAGAGAGATGGAGGGATGGATGGATGGAGGGATAGAGAGATGGAGGGATGGATGGAGGGATAGAGAGTAGGAGGAATGGATGGATGGAGGGATAGAGAGTAAGAGGAATGGATGGATGGAGGGATGGATGGAGGGATAGAGAGATGGAGGGATGGATGGATGGAGGGATAGAGATAGGAGGAATGGATGGATGGAGGGATAGAGAGTAGGAGGAATGGATGGATGGATGGATGGAGGATAGAGAGATGGAGAAATGGATGGAGGGATAGAGAGTAGGAGGAATGGATGGATGGAGGGATGGATGGAGGGATAGAGAGAGATGGAGGGATGGATGGATGGATGGATAGAGAGATGGAGGGATGGATGGATGGAGGGATAGAGAGTAAGAGGAATGGATGGATGGATGGAGGGATGTTCCTGCGTAAGATAAAGTAGCTTTTAATCCCAGTTATACTGTAAATCCTTCTTTGTAGGCATGGCGACAGTTCCAAGAAGTTGTCATAATGATTGAATTACATATTTTTTTTAAATTCAGTTTCTATGCAGATGGTAGGCTCCGTAGATAGAAACTAGTGGGTCCAAGTGCTAACTGGCTAAACCTACACTTTTCACTTTCAATTAACAATGTCAACATTGTGCCAATGTGTTTGTCTTGAACTACCATCTGTTGTTGTGACTGTAGAAATTTGCAGAAGACATATGTTTGTCTTATAATGTATAAGGTATGACACCAATCCATGCTTTGCTTCCCCTGGCACTGTTGCCACACACTAACGTTTTAGCATTTGTGGCACAAATCCCGTTCAAGTCATCAGAATGATAGTAACATCTTTCACACAAATCAAATCTAAGTTTATTTGTCACGTGCTCCGAATACAATAGGTGTAGACCTTACACTGAAATGCTTACTTACAGGCTCTAACCAATAGTGCGAAAAAAGGTATGTGTGTGTGTGTGTGTGCGTGCGTAGGCAAGTAAAGAAATAAAACAACAGTAAAAATACCTTTGAAAATAACAGCAGCAAGGCTATATACAGACACCAGTTAGTCAGGCTTATTGAGGTAGTATGTACATGTGAGTATGGTTAAAGTGACAATGCATATATGATGAAAAGAGAGTAGCAGTAGCATAAAAAGAGGGGTTGGCAGGTGGTGGAACACAATGCAGACAGCCTGGTTAGCCAATGTGCGGGGGAACTGGTTGGTCAGGCCAATTGAGGTAGTATGTACATGAATGTATAGTTAAAGTGACTATGCATATAAGATAAACAGAGAGTAGCAGCAGCGTAAAAGAGAGGTTGGGGGGGTCACACAATGCAAATAGTCCGGGTAACCATTTGGTTACCTGTTCAGGAGTCTTATGGCTTGGGGGTAAAAACTGTTGAGAAGCCTTTTTGTCCTAGACTTGGCACTCCGGTACCGCTTGCCATGCGGTAGTAGAGAGAACAGTCTATGACTGGGGTGGCTGGGGTCTTTGACAATTTTTAGGGCCTTCCTTTGACACCGCTTAGTGTAGAGGTCCTGGATGGCAGGCAGCTTTGCCCCAGTGATGTACTGGGCCGTATGCACTACCCTCTGAAGTGCTTTGCGGTAGGAGGCCGAGCAATTGCCGTAACAGGCAGTGATGCAACCGGTCAGGATGCTCTCGATGTTGCAGCTGTAGAACCTTTTGAGGATCTCAGGACCCATGCCAAATCTTTTTAGTTTACCTGAGGGTGAACAGGCTTTGTCATGCCCTCTTCATGACTGTCTTGGTGTGTTTGGACCATTCTAGTTTGTTGTTGATGTGAGCACCAAGGAACTTGAAGCTCTCAACCTGCTCCACTACAGCCCTGTTGATGAGAATAGGGACGTGCTCGGTGCTCCTTTTCCTATAGTTCACAATAATCTCCTTAGTCTTGGTTACGTTGAAGGATAGGTTGTTATTCATGCACCACCCGGCCAGGTCTCTGACCTCCTCCCTATAGGCTGTCTCATCGTTGTCGGTGATCAGGCCTACCACTGTTGAGTTGTCTGCAAACTTAATGATGGTGTTGGAGTCGTGCCTGGCCATGCATTCGTAGGTGAACAGGGAGTACAGGAGGGGACTGAGCATGCACTCCTGGGGAGCTCCAGTGTCGTGTTACTGGGCAGCTCGCGGCTGTGCTTCCCTTTAGAATAATAGTAGAGAGGATGGTTCATTTCAGCTTTTGTTTCTTTCATCACATTCCCAATGCGTCAGAAGTTTACATACACTTAAGTAGTATTTGATAGCATTGCCTTTCATTTTTTTACCTTATGTTTCGGGTAGCCTTCCACAAGCTTCCACAATAAGTTGGGTGAGTTTTGGCATATTCCTCCTGACAGAGCTGGTGTAACTGAATCTGGTTTGTAGGCCTCCTTGCTCACACTCGCATTTTCAGTTCTGCCCACAAATTTTCTAGATGTTGAGATGTTGCTTCAATATATCCACATAATTTTCCTCCCTCATGAAGCCATCTATTTTGTGAAGAGCACCAGTCCCTCCTGCAACAAAGCATTCCCAAAACATGATGCTGCCACCTCTGTGCTTCACGGTTGTGATGGTGTTCTTCCGGCTTGCAAGCTTCCCCCTTTTTTCTCCAAACATAACGGTCATTATGGACAAACAGTTCTAATTTTGTTTTATCAAAACAGAGGACATTTCTCCAAAAAGTACACACTTTGTCCCTGTGTGCAGTTGCAAAATGTAGTCTGGCTTTTTTATGACAGTTTTAGAGCGGTGGCTTCTTTCTTGCTGAGCGGCCTTTCAGGTTATGTCGATATAGGGCTTGTTTTACTGTGGATACAGATACTTTGGACCTGTTTCCTCCAGCATCTTCACAAGGTCCTTTGCTGTTGTTCTGGGATTGACTTGCACATTTCGCACCAAAGTACTTTCATCTCTAGGAGACAGAACGCGTCTCCTTCCTGATCGGTATGACGGCTGCGTGGTCCCATGGTGTTTATACTTGCATACTGTTGTTTGTACAGATGAACGTGTTACCTTCAGGCATTTGGAAATTGCTCCCAAGGATGAACCAGACTTGTGGAGGTCTACAATGTTTTCTGAGGTCTTGGCTGATTTCTTTTGATTTTCCCATGATGTCAAGCACAGCGGCAATGAGTTTGAAGGTCGGCCTTGAAATACATTGTCACGTTCTGACCTTAGTTCCTTTATTATGGCTTTGTGTTAGTTTGGTCAGGGCGTGAGTTGGGGTGGGTAGTCTATGTTATTTTTTCTATGTTGTATTTCTGTGTTTGGCCTGGTATGGTTCTCAATCAGAGGCAGCTGTCGATTGTTGTCTCTGATTGAGAATCATATTTAGGTAGCCTTTCCCACCTGTGTTTTGTGGGTGATTATTTTCTGTTTAGTGTTATTGTGTTGTTATTTTGTATTTCAGTGTTCAGTAAATAAACATCATGAACACGTACCACGCTGCGCTTTGGTCCTCTTCTCCTTCACCAGATGAAAACCGTTACATACATCCACATATACACCTCCAATTGACTCAAATGATGTCAATTAGCCTATCAGAAGCTTCTAAAGCCTTGACACCATTTTCTGGAATATTCCAAGCTGTTTAAAGGCACAGTCAACTTAGTTTATGTAAACTTCTGACCCACTGGAATTGTGATACAGCGAATTATAAGTGAAATAATCTGTCTGTAAACAATTGTTGTAAAACTTATTTGTGTCATACACAAAGTAGATGTCCTAACCGACTTGCCAAAACTATAGTTTGTTAACAAGAAATATGTGGAGTGGTTGAAAAACGAGTTTTAATGACTCCAACCTAAGTGTATGCACACTTCCAACTTCTACTGTAAGTCCAATTACTACAGAATTACACAAAAACCTGGCTTGGATCATTCTTTTCTGTTAGTTCTGATATTGGAGGTATGGTAGGGCTTGGATCATTCTGTTCTGTTAGTTCTGATATTGGAGGTATGGTAGGGCTTGGATCATTCTGTTCTGTTAGTTCTGATATTGGAGGTATGGTAGGGCTTGGATCATTCTGTTCTTGTTAGTTCTGATATTGGAGGTATGGTAGGGCTTGGATCATTCTGTTCTGTTAGTTCTGATATTGGAGGTATGGTAGGGCTTGGATCATTCTGTTCTGTTAGTTCTGATATTGGAGGTATGGTAGGGCTTGGATCATTCTGTTCTGTTAGTTCTTATATTGGAGGTATGGTAGGGCTTGGATCATTCTGTTCTGTTAGTTCTGATATTGGAGGTATGGTAGGGCTTGGATCATTCTGTTCTGTTAGTTCTGATATTGGAGGTATGGTAGGGCTTGGATCATTCTGTTCTGTTAGTTCTTATATTGGAGGTATGGTAGGGCTTGGATCATTCTGTTCTGTTAGTTCTGATATTGGAGGTATGGTAGGGCTTGGATCATTCTGTTCTGTTAGTTCTTATATTGGAGGTATGGTAGGGCTTGGATCATTCTGTTCTGTTAGTTCTGATATTGGAGGTATGGTAGGGCTTGGATCATTCTGTTCTGTTAGTTCTTATATTGGAGGTATGGTAGGGCTTGGATCATTCTGTTCTGTTAGTTCTGATATTGGAGGTATGGTAGGGCTTGGATCATTCTGTTCTGTTAGTTCTGATATTGGAGGTATGGTAGGGCTTGGATCATTCTGTTCTGTTAGTTCTTATATTGGAGGTATGGTAGGGCTTGGATCATTCTGTTCTGTTAGTTCTGATATTGGAGGTATGGTAGGGCTTGGATCATTCTGTTCTGTTAGTTCTGATATTGGAGGTATGGTAGGGCTTGGATCATTCTGTTCTGTTAGTTCTGATATTGGAGGTATGGTAGGGCTTGGATCATTCTGTTCTGTTAGTTCTTATATTGGAGGTATGGTAGGGCTTGGATCATTCTGTTCTGTTAGTTCTGATATTGGAGGTATGGTAGGGCTTGGATCATTCTGTTCTGTTAGTTCTGATATTGGAGGTATGGTAGGGCTTGGATCATTCTGTTCTGTTAGTTCTTATATTGGAGGTATGGTAGGGCTTGGATCATTCTGTTCTGTTAGTTCTGATATTGGAGGTATGGTAGGGCTTGGATCATTCTGTTCTGTTAGTTCTTATATTGGAGGTATGGTAGGGCTTGGATCATTCTGTTCTGTTAGTTAAATATTGGAGGTATGGTAGGGCTTGGATCATTCTGTTCTGTTAGTTAAATATTGGAGGTATGGTAGGGCTTGGATCATTCTGTTCTGTTAGTTAAATATTGGCGGTATGGTAGGGCTTGGATCATTCTGTTCTGTTAGTTAAATATTGGAGGTATGGTAGAGCATCACTCTGTACAAGGACAGGCAGCGAATGAAAGAAGAAAAAATGGACCAAAACACAAACAAAGCAAGGCAATCACATTGAAGCACACTGGAAATCAATAGTTTCTATTTTCTACTTCCCTGTATAGAATGGCCTGGGGGAGAGACAGCATGTGTCCTCACTCCTCTCATTTGAGGCCATTTAGAGTTCAATGCGTTTAAATATCCCTATTAGAGTTTACGATCTTTGTTAATACCCCGGAGGACAGTACTTATCCTATAGGCCTATTCTCTCCAAAAAGGGACTGATAGGAGGGTGAGAGACAGCAGCCAGTCATTTGGCCCTGCCTCTGGCCATGGGGCATTTCTATTGCATGGAGAAGCAACAAAGCACTATAGTATCATGATATCTTCTGGGTGAATGACTGGAGTTAGCATGAGTTACATACTGTAGCTTCCCCTTACAATGTAAATATCTCTACCCAAGGCTGCTGACTCCAATTTACAATGAAAAATCAATTTCTATTAATTCAGTTATACATATTTCCAATGAAGTCATGGAGTTCATTGTATCTCTCTCTGTTGAGGAGGCTCACCTACTTGTAGCCCATCTCTAGTGTAGAACAGTGTGCCTAGTGACTAGTGCTTCCACACCATTGAAAATAATAGTGGAAAAGGAGCTGACACTTTGAGATGAGCAGGAACAAAAATCAATGTAGAGGATACATTTGGAGCAGAGACTGCAGTGGAGCTGATGGAGCTGAGCGGTAGGATGGTGCAGACTGTAGGACTGCCTCAGGTGACACCGCTCTTACTGGAGTTTACCTTCAGGGGAAGAGAGAGAGTGAGATGAGGAGAGGTGGAAGAGAGGAGAGAGAGGAGAGAGAGAGGGTGAGAGGAGAGAAAGGAGAGGGGGAGAGGAGAGAAAAGAGAGGGAGAGGAAAGAGGGAAAGGAGAGGGAGAGGGGGAGAGGAGAGAGAGGAGAGAGAGAAGGTGAGAGGAGAGAAAGGAAAGGGAGATTGTGAGAGGAGAGAAAGGAGGGGGAGAGGGTAAGAGGAGAGAAAGGAGGGGGAGAGGGTGAGAGGGAGAGAGTGAGAGGAGGGGGAAAGAGTGAGAGGAGAGAAATGAGAGGGAGAGGGTGGGAGGAAAGAAAGGAGAGGGAGAGGGGAGAGAGGGAGATGAGAGAAAGGAGCGAGAAGGGAGAGGAGAGAAAGGAGCGAGAAGGGAGAGGGTGAGAGGAGAGAAAGGAGAGGGAGAGAAGAGAGGGATAAGGAGAGGAGAGAGAGGAGAGGGAGAGAGGAGAGAGAGAGGAAATTTAGATTGTGAGAGGAGAGAAAGGAGGAGAGGAGAGAGGGAGAGTGTCAAGAGAGAAATAAGAGGGAGAGGGTGGGAGGAAAGAAAGGAGAGGGGCAGGGGAGAGTGGGAGATGAGAGAAAGGAGAGAGAAGGGAGAAAGAAGGAGGGTGAGAGGAGAGAAAGGAGAGAGGGGAGGGAGGAGAGAGAGGGAGAGAGGAGATGGAGAGGAGAAAGTAGAGAGAGGAAAGGGAGAGGAGACAGGAGAGAGGAGAGAGGAGAGAGAGGAGAGAGGGTAAAGGAAGAGGAGAAAGGGAGAGGGTGAGAGGAGATAAAGGAGAGAGAGAGGAGAAAGGGAGAGGGTGAGAGGAGAGAAAGGAGAGAGAGAGGAGAAAGGGAGAGGGTGAGAGGAGAGAAAGGAGAGAGAGAGGAGAAAGGGAGAGGGTGAGAGAGAGAAAGGAGAGAGAGAGGAGAAAGGGAGGGGTGAGAGGAGAAAGGAGAGAGAGAGGAAAGGGAGGGAGAGGAGAGAAAGGAGAAGAGAGGAGAAAGGGAGAGGGTGAGAGGAGAGAAAGGAGAGAGAGAAGAAAGGGAGAGGGTGAGAGGAGAGAAAGGGAGAGAGAGGAGAAAGGAGAGGGTGAGAGGAGAGAAAGGGAGAGAGAGGAGAAAGGGAGAGGGTGAGAGGAGAGAAAGGAGAGAGAGAGGAGAAAGGGAGAGGGTGAGAGGAGAGAAAGGAGAGAGAGAGGAGAAAGGGAGAGGGTGAGAGGAGAGAAAGGAGAGAGAGAGGAGAAAGGGAGAGGGTGAGAGGAGAGAAAGGAGAGGGAGAAAAGAGGGGCAGTAGAGAGAAGAGGGGGAGACATGTCTACGAATAGTTGTAATGAAAATATTTGTTTCAGGGAACTTTATGAGCCTGTAGTGGTGTCCCCTAGAGTATCCTGCTGAAAGACCATGTATGATTGACTCTTCAGATCAGTCAGACAGCCAATCAGCAGTCAGATGACTGCTTTGTTATCACCTTGACAACTGAAATCCCCAGGTAAAGTTGTTTTGTATGTGCATGTGTGTGTTGCTGTGTGATTGTGTAGGTCCTATGTTGGAGGGTGTCTTAGTTCAGAAGTTTTATCCGGGATCAGAAGCTTATACAGGGTGATTTTCTGGCCATTGAAATGGTAAAATATGCAAAGCTTTATGAGAGTCTGTCTGAACGGAGTTCCCTGCATACACACCGTGTAATCCAAACTAAAATGCTTAGAGGCTAAATGTTCTCTCTGCTCTCATTGGAGAGAAGTTTTGTTGCAGAGGGAGAAGTCATGGAAAACGCTTCACAGAACGGCACAGAACTTTTTCCTCTCAGGTCTTTTTACACCGGTGGGCCACCACTGCTCATTGATACTGCTCAAATTGGGCCAGAGCCAGGGACTAGGGAGTGGAAAGATAGGGCAGGCTCTGCCAAATGTGTTTGTGTCTGAGGCGGAGGGAGGGAGAGAGATGAGAGAAAATGATAGGCAGATGATTTCACATCAACTGAGTAAAAACTGGCAAAGGCTCATTGTACTCAATGTCTTGCTATGCCTACACCCCTCTCTATTTGTGTGAACGCGTGTGTGTCTGTGTGAGTGTGTGAGTACCTGTGTATGTGGCTATGAAAACAGTGGTAAATGGTAGGATGACTAGCCATCTCGCTGTGTACACACCTGTCTTCTTCTGTGTGTGTGTGTGTGTGTGTGTGTGTCTTGCCTATCAGCTCTCCAGTGTGTCTTCATTAACACCTGACAGGTAGAACAGATTGAATATGCAGGGTGATGATCCTGTCAGGCAGAGGAAAACAACTCTCCCCCACCATCTCTCTACATTGGCTTGCAAAAGTATTCACCCCAATGGCATTTTTCTATTTTGTTGCCTTACAACCTGGAATTAAAATGTATTTTTTGAGGGGGTTGTATCATTTGATTTACACAACATGCCTACCACTTTGAAAATGCAAAATATGTTTTATTATGAAACAGAAGAAATGAGACAAAAAAACCTGAAAACTTGAGTGCATAACTATTTTCCTCCCGAAAGTCAACACTTTGTAGCGGCAACATTTGCAGCAATTACAGCTGCAAGTCTCTTGTCTATAAGCTTGGCACATCTAGCAACTGGGATTTTTGCCCATTCTTCAAGTAGAAACTGCTCCAGCTCCTTGTAGTTGGATGGGTTCCACTGGTGTACAGCAATCTTTAAGTCATACCACAGATTCTCAATTGGATTGAGGTCTGGGCTTTGAATGGGCCATTCCAAGACATTTAAATGTTTCCCCTTAAACCACTCAAATGTTGCTTTCGTGTTATGCTTAGGGTCATTGTCTTGCTGGAAGGTGAACCTCTGTCCCAGTCTCAAATCTCAGAGACTGAAACAGGTTTCACTCAAGAATTTCCCTGTATTTAGCACCATCCATCATTCCTTCAGTACTGACCAGTTTCCCAGTCCCTGCAGATGAAAAGGATTGTGCTGCCACAACATGATGCTGCCACCACAATGCTTCAGTGTGGGGATGGTGTTCTCGGGGTGATGAGAGTAGTTGCGTTTGCACCAGACATAGCGTTTTCCTTGATGGCCAAAAAGCTCAACATTAGTCTCATCTGACCAGAGTACCTTCATCCATATGTTTGGGGAGCCTCCAACATGCATTTTGGCGAACACCAAATGTGTTTGCTTATTTTTTCTTAAAGTAATGGCATTTATCTGGCCGCTGTTCAGTAAAGCCCAGCTCTATGGAGTATACAGCTTAAAGTGGTCCTATGGACAGATACCACAATCTCTGCTGTGGAGCTTTGCAGCCCCTTCAGGGTTATCTTTGGTCTCTTTGTTGCATCTCTGATTTGGAACTACACATCCCGGATCCGGGAGAATTGTCATCAACTGACACTAATTAGCATAACGCAACGGACAAAAATATTACTAGAAAATATTCATATTCATGAAATCACAAGTGAAATATAGTGAAACACAGTTTAGCCTTTTGTTAATCACCCTGTCATCTCAGATTTATGCTTTACAAAGCAAGACAAGCATTTGTGTAAGTTTATTGATAGCCTAGCATAGCATTATGTCCAGTTAGCAGCAGGAAGCTTGGTCACAAAAATCAGAAAAGCAATCAAATGAACCATTTACCTTTGATGATCTTCGGATGTTTTCACTGACGAGACTCCCAGTTAGACAGCAAATGTTCATTTTGTTCCATAAAGATAATTTTTATAGCCGAAATACCTCCCTTTGTTCTTCACGTTTGGTTGAGAAATCCACCGGAAACTGCGGTCTAGACAACGGCGAATAATATTCCAAATTAGATCCATAATATCGGCAGAAACATGGCAAACGTTTTTTATAATCAATCCTCAAGGTGTTTTTCAAATATCTATTCCATAATATATCAACCGGGTCAGTTGGCTTCTTGGTAGGAGCGAGAGAAACAATGGCCGCATTTGTATATTACGCACATATCACTCTGAGAGCCACCAGCTGATCACAGACGCAATGTTGTCGCTCACGCTCATTTTTCAAAATAAAAGCCTGAAACTGTGTCTTGTGACACTAGACACATTAGGGAAGCCATAGAAAAAAGGAATCTGGTTGATATCCCTTTCACTGCTCAATAGGGACGCATAGGAACGCAGAGGTTTCTAAATAAGAGTCACTTCCTGATTGGATTTTTCTCAGGCTTTCGCCTGCAATATAGGTTCTGTTATACACACAGACAATATTTTTACCGTTTTGGAAACTTTAGAGTGTTTTCTATCCTAAGCTGTCAATTATATGCATATTCTATTATCTGCTCATGAAAAATAGCCCGTTAACTTTGGGAATGGTATTTTTCCAAAAATGAAAATAGTGCCCCCTAGTTTCAAGAGGTTAATGCCATTCTTGCCTGGTCCGTGAGATTTGGTGGGCAGCCCTCTCTTGGCAGGTTTGTTGTGATGCCATATTCTTTCTCTTTCTTAATAATGTGTTTATTTGGTGCTCCGTGGGATGTTCAAAGTTTCTGATATGTTTTTAGAACCCAACCCTGATCTGTACTTCTCTACAACGTTGTCCCTGACCTGTTTGGAGAACTCCTTGGTCTTCATGGTGCCGCTTGCTTGGTGGTGCCCCTTGCTTAGTGGTGTTTCAGACTCTGGGGCCTTCCAGAACAGGTGTATATATACTGAGATCATGTGACAGATCATGTGACACTTAGATTGCACAAAGGTGGACCTAATTATGTGACTTCCAAAAGTAACTGGTTGCACCAGATCTTATTTAGGGGCTTCATAGTAAAGGGGGTGAATACATATACACGCACCACTTTTACTATTATTTATTTTTAAAATATTTTTTCACTTCACTTCACCATTTGACTATTTTGCGTATGTCCAGTACATGAAATCCAAATAAAAACCATCTCTCCACCTCTGTCCTCTACCAAACCTCTCCCCCATCTGTCTATCTCTCCTTTGTTCTCTACCACACCTCTCCTCCATCTGTCCATCTCTCCTCCATTGCCAACCAAAGCTCTCCCTCCATCGGTCCATCTCTCCTCTGTCAACTACCACACCTCTCCCTCTATCGGTCCATCTCTAATCTGTCCTCTACCACACCTCTCCCTCCATCGGTCCATCTCTCCTCTTTTCTCTACCACATCTCTCCTTCCATCGGTCCATCTCTCCTCTTTCCTCTACCACACCTCTCCCTCCATCGGTCCACCTCTCCTCTGTCCTCTACCAAACCTCTCCCTCCATCAGTCCATCTCTCATCTGTCCTCTACCACACCTCTCCCTCTATCTGTCAATGTCTCAGTTCCTGTCCTCTACAACAATTATTCCTCCATCTGTCCATCTCTCTACTCTGTCCTCTATCACACCTCTCACTCCATCAGTCTATCTCTCCTCTGTCCTCTACCACACCTCTCCCTCCATCTGACTCTCTCCTCTGTCCTCTACCACACCTCTCCCTCTATCTGTCAATTTCTCATCCCCTGTCCTCTACAACAATTATTCCTCCATCTGTCCATCTCTCTAGTCTGTCCTCTATCACACCTCTCCCTCCATCTGTCCATCTCTCCTCTGTCCTCTATCACACCTCTCCCTCTATCTGTCCATCTCTCCTCTGTCCTCTACCATACCTCTCCCTCCATCTGTCCATTTCTCCTCTGCATCTATCCCTCTGTCCTTTACCAGTCCTCCACCTCTCCCCTGCCAGATTACCTCCTCCTCTCCTCTGCCAGACTATCCTCCTCCACCAGACTATCCCCCTCTTTCTCCTCTACCAGACTATTCCCCTCTTTCTCCTCTACCAGACTATCCCCCTCTTTCTCCTCTGCCAGACTATCCTCCTCCTCTCCTCTGCCAGATTATCCTTCTCTTTCTCCTCTGCCAGACTATCCCCCTCTTTCTCCTCTGCCAGACTATCCTCCTCCTCTCCTCTCCTCTGCCAGACTATCCTCCTCCTCCTCTCATCTGCCAGACTATCCTCCTCTTTCTCCTCTGCCAGACTATCCTCCTTCTCTCCTCTGCCAGACTATCCTCCTTCTCTCCTCTGCCAGACTATCCTCCTTCTCTCCTCTGCCAGACTATCCTCATTCTCTCCTCTGCCAGACTATCCTCATTCTCTCCTCTGCCAGACTATCCTCATTCTCTCCTCTGCCAGACTATCCTCCTCCTCTCCTCTGCAAGACTATCCTCCTCCTCTCCTCTGCAAGACTATCCTCCTCCTCTCCTCTGCCAGACTATCCTCCTCCTCTCCTCTGCCAGTCTATCCTCCTCTTTCTCCTCTGCCAGACTAACCTCCTGTCCTCTACCAGACTATCCTCCTCTTTCTCCTCTACCAGACTATCCCCCTCTTTCTCCTCTACCAGACTATCCCCCTCTTTCTCCTCTACCAGACTATCCCCCTTTCTCCTCTTTCTCCTCTCTGCCAGACTATCCCCCTCTTTCTCCTCTGCCAGACTATCCCCCTCTTTCTCCTCTGCCAGACTATCCCCCTCTTTCTCCTCTGCCAGACTATCCTCCCCGTTCTCCTCTGCCAGACTATCCTCCACCTCTCCTCTACCAGACTATCCCCCTCTTTCTCCTTTGCCAGACTATCCCCCTCTTTCTCCTCTGACAGACTATCCCCCTCCTCTTTCTCCTCTGCCAGACTATCCTCCTCTTTCTCCTCTGCCAGACTATCCCCCTCTTTCTCCTCTGCCAGACTATCCTCCCTGTTCTCCTCTGCCAGACTATCCTCCACCTCTCCTCTACCAGACTATCCCCCTCTTTCTCCTTTGCCAGACTATCCCCCTCTTTCTCCTCTGACAGACTATCCCCCTCTTTCTCCTCTGCCAGATTATCCTCCTCTTTCTCCTCTGCCAGACTATCCTCCTCTTTCTCCTCTGCCAGACTATCCTCCTCCTCCTCTCCTCTGCCAGAATATACTCCTCCTCTTTCTCCTCTACCAGACTATCCTCCCCTCTTTCTGCCAGACTATCCTCCTCCTCCTCTCCTCTGCCAGACTATCCTCCTCCTCTCCTCTGCCAGATTATCCTCCTCTTTCTTCTCTGCCAGACTGGCCTCCTTCTCTCCTATGCCAGATTATCCTCCTCCTCTCCTCTGCCAGACTATCCTCCTCCTCTCCCTCTCTCCATTGCCAGTCTAGCCCCCCCCCCCCACACACACACAAAGTGATGACTAAAGCCTGATTGAAGATGGCAATACAACAAGTTTTTATATTTTTACTGGTTTATGATTAAAGCTTCTCATCTTAGATCTGAAGTTATATTTGCTACAATGTCAGTTTCAATGCCACTGCTGAAAATGCAACATCTGATAAGATTAAAACAGTGGTAGACTTGAGCTACAGACTTGAGTTACAAATACTGTAATCCACATCATGGTCTTTAGTCAGATGTGTTAGTGCTAGGCCGGAAACAAAAGCCTGTGCTACGCTACAGCCCTGCAGGATTGGAGTTACCCAACTGTGTCTTAAGCATTCTCCAACATATGCATCATATGAACTCAATGACATCAAAGCTCAGTTGGTAGTGCATGGTGCTTGCACCAGCAGGGTTGTGGGTTCGATTCCCAGGGCCACCCATATATATATACTGTATGCATGCATGCCTGTAAGTAGATTTGTTTAAAAGCATCTGCTAAATTACATGTATTATTGTTATATGACAACCATGTCTTTACTAGCAAGCTGTGGCCAGAGGTAGAGAACCCCCGCTAACCAATGGAAATGGGTCTGACAGGAAGAACAAAAACTCTGATTGGCTCAAATTGTTGGGTTATTTTCTCAGTGTGAGTCTTCCAAAATCAGGGGCTCTCAAACAGTACTCCAAACCACCATGTTCCCCTCGTCCTTCAATTACAGGATGTGTAAATGCTGCCTCACAATTGTGTTCCTGTCTCCATACCATGTCATTTCCTGGGCTAATCCAGTCTGATCCAGCCGGGCTGGTCTGAGTGCAGGTCACACCGAGACTGTAGCTTTACAGTTAACTCAGCAGGCTAGCTCAGGACCGTGGGCTTTACCATTAATTACCCAGCAGGCTAGCTCAGGTCAAAAACAACTCTTTGAACAGGTTTGCTGTGATGAAAATAACTGAGTGAAACTGCGTACGGACCAACAAAATTAAAATCTATCTCCATTTGCCAAACAAAAAGGCAGAATGAGTGTCAATATGAAACACACTAGGCTAACAAGGACAAACATGTGCCCTGGATACCATTGGCTGTTATTACAGGTGGCGCTACTGTGGAAACGCAGGCTAATGAGCAGCTAGCAGAGGCGTGAGACTGGATATTAATGCTAATTTATTTCTATTAACGTATCGGATCTCCCCTCACAACAGCAGTGGAGGTCAACACCACCCCAACACGCAGCCGGGTGTTGGTCTACTACAGATGTCATGAATCACATTTCATGATGGATTTAGTATGGTCATTCTGGATTGATACATGAGTTCTGTGATGTTCTGTGGGTGTTTCACCTTGACATTGTGATGGCAATTAGCAAATCTCAAGATGGGACAACAAACTTCAGCGTCTCCCCTTGGCAAGTCACTTCCATGCCTATTCAATCTACTCTTCCCCTGAATACTTTTACCAACTGCTTTCATTATGGTTCCTGTTCCCCAGCCCACCTGGGTGTCCTTTGTTTCAGCTGCTCCCTAGATGTCTGTCCCTGTCCCCTCCTTCAAAAACGCTCTCATCACCATCCCATCTCCGCCAGCTAGCTAATTAGCTTTAGCGAATTTACAACCCTACATTATCTTTACTGCAGCTCCTCAATATGCTACAGTATAGATGCTGTCAGCTCCTCCAGAATCACCTGCATTTAAACACTAAAGCACTGGCCCTATACGACTATACAACCCAATGCAGCTGGAGAGAGGCAACCACCGTTAGATGGAGCTTTTAGGGGTTCTGCTGTCTATGTGTCACCAGTGTGTTATACAATTGCAACTCTTTTATAGGCATTTACTATTTATGAGCCGTGAGCTCTAATAAATGCTTATACCAAGTCAGAGACAACATCTGTAAAGTCCGTTTAGTGTTCTAACAGTCAGAGACAACATCTGTAAAGTCAGTTCTGTGTTCTAAAAGTCAGAACAACATCTGTAAAGTCAGTTTAGTGTTTAACAGTCAGAGACAGAAGCTGTAATCAGTTCAGTGTTGTAAAGAGTCAGAGACAACATCTGTAGTCAGTTCAGTGTTGTAACAGTCAGAGACAACATCTGTAGTCAGTTCAGTGTTCTAACAGCCAGTGACAGCATCTGTAAAGTCAGTTCAGTGTTCTAAATAGTCAGAGACATCATCTGTATAATCAGTTCAGTGTTCTAAATAGTCAGAGACAACATATGTACAGTCAGTTCTGTGTTGTAACAGTCAGAGACAGCATATGTAAAGTCAGTTAAGTGTTCTAACAGTCAGAGACAACATCTCTAAAGTAAGTTCAGATTTTTAAACAGGCAGTGACAACATCAGTGAAGTCAGATCAGTTTTCTAAAAGCCAGAGAAAACATTTGTAAAGTCAGTTCTGTATTGTAAAGAGTCAGAGACAATATCTGTAAAGTCAGTTCAGTGTTCTAACAGTCAGAGACAACATCTGTAAAGTCAGTTCAGTGTTCTAACAGTCAGAATCAACATCTGTAAAGTAAGTTCAGAGTTTTTAACAGTCAGAGACAACATCTGTAAAGTCAGTTAGTGTTCTAAATAGTCAGAGACAACATCTGTAATGTCAGTTCAGTGTTTATAACAGTCAGAGACAACATCTGTAAAGTCAGTTCAGTGTTTATAACAGTCAGAGACAGAACATCTGAACTGACTTTGTATTCTAACAGTCAGAGACAGCATCTGTAAAGTCAGTTAAGTGTTCTAAATAGTCAGAGACAACATCTGTAAAGTCAGTTCAGTGTTTATAAGTCAGAGATAGAACACTGAACTGACTTTACATATTCTAACAGTCAGAGACAACATCTGTAAAGTCAGTTATGTGTTCTAAATAGTCAGAGACAACATCTGTAAAGTCAGTTCAGTGTTTATAAGTCAGAGATAGAACACTGAACTGACTTTACATATTCTAACAGTCAGAGACAACATCTGTAAAGTCAGTTCAGTTTTCTAAAAGCCAGAGACAACATCAGTAAAGTCAGTTCAGTTTTCTAAAAGCCAGAGACAACATCTGTAAAGTCAGTTCAGTTTTCTAAAAGCCAGAGACAACATCTGTAAAGCCAATTAAGTGTTGTAACAGAGACAACATCTGTAAAGTCAGTTCAGTGTTTAAAACAGTCAGAGACAACATCTGTAAAGTCAGTTCAGTGTTTAAAACAGTCAGAGACAACATCTGTAAAGTCAGTTCAGAGTTTTTAACAGTCAGAGACAACATCTGTAAAGTCAGTTCAGTGTTTAAAACAGTCAGAGACAACATCTGTAAAGTCGGTTATGTGTTCTAAATAGTCAGAGACAACATCTGTAATGTCAGTTCAGTGTTTATAACAGTCAGAGACAACATCTGTAAAGTCAGTTCAGTGTTTATAACAGTCAGAGATAGAACACTGAACTGACTTTACATATTCTAAAAGTCAGAGACAGCATCTGTAAAGTCAGTTAAGTGTTCTAAATAGTCAGAGACAACATCTGTAAAGTCAGTTCAGTGTTTATAAGTCAGAGATAGAACACTGAACTGACTTTACATATTCTAACAGTCAGAGACAACATCTGTAAAGTCGGTTATGTATTCTAAATAGTCAGAGACAACATCTGTAAAGTCAGTTCAGTGTTCTAAGTCAGACAACATCTCTATAGTATGTTCAGAGTTTTAAACAGCCAGAGACAACATTTGTTAAGTCAGTTCAGTGTTAATAAAAGTCAGAGACAACATCTGTAAAGTCAGTTCAGTGTTCTAAGTCAGACAACATCTCTATAGTATGTTCAGAGTTTTAAACAGCCAGAGACAACATGTGTATAGTCAGTTCAGTGTTCTAATAGCAAGTGACAACATCTGTATAGTCAGTTCAGTGTTCTAAATAGTCAGAGACAACATCTGTAGTCAGTTCAGTTTTCTAACAGCCAGTGTTAGAAACATACGTAAAGTAAGTTCAGTGTTATAACAGCCAGTGACAGCATCTGTAAAGTCAGTTCAGTGTTCTAACAGTCAGAGACAACATCTGTATAGTCAGTTCGGTGTTCTAACAGCAAGTGACAACATCTGTATAGTTAGTTCAGTGTTCTAAAGAGTCAGAGACAACATCTGTAAAGGCAGTTCAGTTTTCTAACAGTCAGAGACAACGTCTCTAAAGTCAGTTCAGTGTTCCAAAAGTCAGAGACAACATATCTAAAGTCAGTTTAGTGTTCTAACAGTCAGAGACTATATCTGTAAAGTCAGTTTAGTGCCATTCCAAGACATTTAAATGTTTCCCCTTAAACCACTTAAGTGTTGCTTTAGCAGTATGCTTAGGGTCATTGTCTTGCTGGAAGGTGAACCTCCGTCCCAGTCTCAAATCAGTGGAAGACTGAAACAGGTTTCCCTCAAGAATTTCCCTGTATTTAGCACCATCCATGATTCCTTCAAATCTGACCAGTTTCCCAGCCCCTGCTGATGGAAAACATGGATGGTTTTCTCACGGTGATGAGAGGGGTTGGGTTTGTACCAGACATACCGTTTTCCTTGATGGCCAAAAAGCAACATTTTAGTCTTATCTGACCAGAGTACCTACTTAGATATGTGTGGGAGTCACCCACTTTCCTTTTGGCGAACACCAAACATGTTTGCTTATTATTTTCTTTCAGCAATGACTTTTTCTAGCCACTTTTCCGTAAAGCCCAGCTCTGTGGATTGTACGGCTTAAAGTGGTCCTATGGACAGATACTCAATTTCTCAGCTGTGGAGCTTTGCAGCTCCTTCAGGGTAATCTTTGGTCTCTGTTGCCTCTGATTAATGCCCTCCTTGCCTGGTCTGTGAGTTTTGGTGGGCGGCCCTTTCTTGGCAAGTTTGTTGTGGTGCCATATTCATTCTATTTTTTAATAATGGATTTAATGGTGCTCCGTGGAATGTTCAAAGTTTCTGATATTTTTTATAACCCAACCCTGATCTGTACTTCTCCACAACTTTATCTCTGACCTGTTTGGAGAGCTTCTTGGTCTTCATGGTGCCACTTGCTTGGTGGTTCCCCTTGCTTAGTGGTGTTGCAGACTCTGGGGCCTTTTCTGAACTGGTGTATGTATACTGAGATCACGTGACAGATCATGTGACACTTAGATTGAAGACAGCTGGACTTTATTTAACTAATCAATTTACTTCTGAATGTAATTGGTTGCACCAGATCTTATTTAGGGGCTTCATAGCAAAGGGGGTGAATACATATGCACGCACCACTTTTCTGTTTTAAATTTTTTATATATTTTTTATCAAGTTATTTTTTTCAATTCACTTCACCAATTTGGACTGTTTTGTGTATGTCCATCACATGAAATCCATATAAAAATCCATTTAAATTACAGGTTGTAACGCAACAAAATAGGAAAAACGGCAGGGGGAATGCAAACTTTTGCACGGCATTGTACATGTCTGCCAGAGACGATTATGATGGTTGATATGTGTGTTAAGTTGTTTTCAAAACAGCTTTGGAATCTATCATCCACCGGAGCACCGCTGCAGTATACCTAGAAAGATAAGATAATGATAGCGATGGAAATAATAACAGCAGCAACAACAACAGCCATCGTAAATGTCAGGCAGTTTTGGAACTGTCATATTTTTCTTCTGAAGTCATTGTTAACCAATGCATTCTGGATATGGTTTCTTGCCCCTTTCTCCCGCTTCAAAGTCTGACCTATGAAAAACAAATCCCTGCCGTCTGTATGTGTGTGTGTGTTTGTGTGTGTGTGTGTGTGTGTGTGTGTGTTTGTGTGTGTGTGTGTATTTGTGTGTGTGTGTGTGTGTATATATGTGTTTTTTTGGCGATCAGTTAGTCCACGGTGGTGACAATGTCACTAAGACATGGTAGTCAACATGTCACAGAGGAGTGACACACTTGACCCAGTGGCGGCTCGGGGGCCGGAACGTCAGCAGGGCAGGGAGACACTCCTATAAACAAGCCTAATCCTCTCATACAGAGCCATGTGTGTGAGGTCGAGAAGTCCCCACAAGAATAATAAAAAAAGAAGAATGTGACCAACTGGGAGCATTTTGTTGGTCCCCACAAGATCAAATACTATTTCTAGGGGTTTAGGGTTAGGATTAGGAGCTAGGGTTAGTTTTAAGGTTAGGAGCTAGGGTTAGTTTTAAGGTTAGGGTTAGGAGCTAGGGTTAGTTTTAGGGCTAGTGTTTGGAGCTAGGGTTAATTTTAGGGCTAGGGTTAGTTTTAAGGTTAGGATTAGAAGCGAGGCTTAGTTTTAGGGTTAGGGTTAGGAGCTAGGGTAAGATTTAGGGCTAGGGTTAGGAGCTAGGCTTATTTTAGGGTTAGGTTTAGGAGCTGGGGTTAGTTTTAGGGCTAGTGTTAGGAGCTAGTGTTACGGTTTTCTTCCGTCGAAGGAGAGTCGGACCAAAATGCAACGTGGTTGATAATATCTTTAATGAAGATGAATACGAACAATACAAAAACAAGAACCGGACCGTGAAAACCTATACAGCCTATCTGGTGAAATACAAAACACTGAGACAGGAACAATCACCCACAAAACACTCAAAGAATATGGCTGCCTAAATATGGTTCCCAATCAGAGACAACGAGAATCACCTGCCTCTGATTGAGAACCGCCTCAGGCAACCATAGACTTTGCTAGAACACCCCACTAAGCCACAATCCCAAAACCTACGAAAAACCCCCATACATAAACACAACACAAAATAAACCCATGTCACACCCTGGCCTGACCAAATAAAGAAAGAAAACACAAAATACTGAGACCAGGGCGTGACAGCTAGGGTTAGTTTTAGGGTTAGGGTTAGGAGCTAGGGTTAGTTTTAGGGCTAGTGTTAGGAGCTAGGGTTAGTTTTAGGGTTAGGGTTAGGAGCTAGGGTTAGTTTTAGAGCTAGTGTTAGGAGCTAGGGTTAGTTTTAGGGCTAGTGTTAGGAGCTAGGGTTAGTTTTAGGGCTAGTGATAGGAGATAGGGTTAGGATTAGGGTTAGGGTTAGGTTTAGGGTTAGGGTTAGGAGCTAGGGTTAAATTTAGGGTTAGGGTTAGAAGCTAGGGTTAGTTTTAGGGTTAGGGTTAGGAGCTAGGGTTAGTTTTAGAGCTAGTGTTAGGAGCTAGGGTTAGTTTTAGGGCTAGTGTTAGGAGCTAGGGTTAGTTTTAGGGCTAGTGATAGGAGATAGGGTTAGGATTAGGGTTAGGGTTAGGGTTAGGGTTAGGGTTAGGTTTAGGGTTAGGGGTTAGGGTTAGGAGCTAGGCTTAGTTTTAGGGCTAGGGTTAGGAGCTAGGGTTAGTTTTAGGGTTAGGGTTAGGAGCTAGGGTTAGTTTTAGGGTTAGGGTTAGGAGCTAGTGTTAGTTTTAGGGCTAGTGTTAGGAGCTAGGGTTAGTTTTAGGGCTGGTGTTAGGAGCTAGGGTTAGTTTTAGGGTTAGGGTTAGGAGCTAGGGTTAGTTTTAGGGTTAGGGTTAGGAGCTAGGGTTAGTTTTAGGGCTACTGTTAGGAGCTAGGGTTAGTTTTAGGGCTAGGTTAGGAGCTTGGGTTAGTTTTAAGGTCAGGGTTAGGAGCTAGGCTTAATTTTAGGGCTAGGGTTAGGAGCTCTGGTTAGTTTTAGGGCTAGTGTTAGGAGCTAGGGTTAGTTTTAGGGTTAGGGTTAGGAGCTAGGTTAGTTTTAGGGTTAGGGTTAGGAGCTAGGGTTAGTTTTAGGGCTAGTGTTAGGAGCTAGGGTTAGTTTTAGGGCTAGTGTTAGGAGCTAGGGTTAGTTTTAGGGTTAGGAGCTAGGGTTAGTTTTAGGGTTAGGGTTAGGAGCTAGGGTTAGTGGTAAAGGGTTAAGGTGGTAAAGGGTTAAAGGGTTAAGGTTAGGGTTAACCATAACCCTAAAAAAAGTTTTTGGAATGGAATGAATTGTGTGTCCCCACAAGGTTAGTTGTACTGCTCACCACTCATACTGATGCTACATACAGGACAGAGGGATTTACTGCTCACCACTCGTACTGATGCTACATACAGTACAGAGGGATTTTCTGCTCACCATTCATACTGATGCTACATACAGTACAGTCTTGGTGTAGCCCAGTTGATGCGTGATTTATAACGGTTGTTTTGTTGCGTGTGGGTGTATGCATAATTGTACATGTGTGTGTTCTGTCCATGTTTAGGGGGTGTGGACTTGCAAGTGTGTGTGCTTGTGTGTGTGTTTGTGTGTGTTAGGGTTAGGTTTAGGTTTAGGGTTAGGGGTTAGGGAAAACAGGATTTTGAATGGAAATCAATTGTGTGTCCCCACAAGGTTAGTGAAACAAGACTGTATGTGTGTATATACTACAAGATGAGACAGGAACATGGAACACTGCACCCAGCTGCATCAGCATCTTTACCCTGAGGGAATCATTGTCTAGCTAAGTCCTGGTTCTGCTCTCCTTTTGGCTACACACCATATAGTATATCCCAATGTCCTTGAAATATATTACACTTCATTTTCAATATGACAATACTAGGCCGGTTCACAGAGGCTAACCCATCTCCCTACGTGCTTGCCTTCCTTTCTGTATGAGAGCCAGAGTAGTTTTGGGTCCATTAACAGGAAGTCAGAGGCGCATGGGGACTGAACTCTCATTCACCACTGAAATGAAGACGGAGAAATGTGTCACCTCTATACAGTAATACTGACTAAGCCGCTTCTTAAACGACCATGTGGATGAGCTATGAGGGGAAGGGAAAGGGGCTGAGAGGGAGAGAGAGAGAGAGAGAGAGAAAGAGAGAGAGAGAGAGAGAGAGAGAGAGAGACAGTGCTGGGAATATAATAAAATCCCTTCTCTCTCTCTGTCTCTCTCTCTCTCTGGCTATCCTTATTACATTATTACAGAATGAGAACTGGAGACCCATCACTGACCTTCTTTAACTTCATTTACTTTTGATCTCATTCCCATGATTTAATCTGATCTCTGATGCCCTGCCAGGAAATATCCCAGCCATGTCCTGAAACTGCCCCTAGACACTAATCAAAGATCAGTTTTGACATTCCCCATGCAAAGGTTAAGGTTATGATTTGGGGTGATTAAGCTGAACCTAAATCTTTGCCAAAGGGCAACTTCTTTCCTGGAGCAATGGAATTCCTATCTCCTATCTCCTCAACAGATCCAGTGACATCCCACTAGATCACACTCAGCCCCTTAACCAATCACATTAGAGCTCTCCCAGCCCCTCGCCCAATCAACATGTATCTAATGAGCAGTGGCTAATTAGCCACATTGTTCTGAGCAGAAGCAGCTGCAGCAGTTGTCAATATTACAATCAACCACCAGCTTCTTACCATATGATTAATTACATTATTTTATTTCAGTTCATTTTTAATTGTGTCATTCCCTGCAATCACAAATGTAACATCCGAGAGTCCATTTGTGGAGAATCTGCCAAGCTTGTCATATGTCAAGAGGCAAGTGGCTATAAACAGAAAGAGAGAGATGAAAGAGTGAAAGAGAGAAAGAGAGAAAGAGAGCGAGAGATAGAGAGAGAGTGAGAGAAAGAGAACGAGAGACAGAGAGAGAGAGAGAGTGAGAGAAAGAGAGAGTGATAGAAGGAGAGCGAGAGAGAGAGACAGAGAGAGAGTGTGAGAGCAAGAGAGAGAGAGAGAGCAGGAGAGAGAGAGAGAGAGCGAGAGAGAGAGAGAGAGAGAGAGAGAGAGAGAGAGAGAGGAGAGAGAGAGAGAGAGAGAGCAGGAGAGAGAGAGAGAGAGAGAGAGAGAGAGAGAGAGAGAGAGAGAGAGAGCAGGAGAGAGATAGAGAGAGAGAGAGAGAGAGAGAGAGAGAGAGAGAGAGAGAGAGAGAGCTGGGAGATAGGAGAGAAAGAGAGAGAGAGAGCAGGAGAGAGAGAGAGAGAGAGAGCTCAGGAGAGAGAGAGAGAGGAGAGAGAGAGAGAGAGAGAGAGAGAGAGAGAGAGAGAGAGAGAGAGAGAGAGAGAGAGAGAGAGAGAGAGAGAGAGAGAGAGAGAGACAGTGCTGGGAATATAATAAAATCCCTTCTCTCACTCTCTCTCTCTCTCTCACTCTCTCTCTCTCTCTCTCTCTCTCTCTCTCTCTCTCTCTCTCTCTCTCTGACTATCTTTATTACATTATTACAGAATGAGAACTGGAGACCCATCACTGACCTTCTTTAACTTCATTTACTTTCATCTCATTCCCATGATTTAATCTGATCTCTGATGCCCTGCCAGGAAATCTCCCAGCCATGTCCTGAAACTGCCCCTAGACACTAATCAAAGATCAGTTTTGACATTCCCCATGCAGAGAGAGAGAGAGAGAGAGAGAGAGAGAGAGAGAGAGAGAGAGAGAGAGAGAGAGAGAGAGAGAGAGAGAGAGAGAGAGCAAGAGAGAGAGAGAGAGAGAGAGAGAGAGAGAGAGAGAGCAGAGAGAGAGAGGGAGAGAGAGAGAGAGAAAGAGCAATAAAGAACAGAGTTAAAAGAGAGAGAGAAGAGAGATCTAGACATTGAAAATTACCAACACTGCATCCAACCACAGCCCTGCTGGTTTCAAAACCACTATAACATTGAGTCAGTTCATCCTACTGGACATTGGAAAGCTTTTGTTTTGACACCCATTGTTTGTCCTAGAAGGGAAATTGGTGTGCAACACTTATCTCCCTCCATGGATGGTTCAGAGTTCCATGTGAGAGCAAGAACATAGAGAGAGACAGAGAGAGAGAGAGAGAGAGAGTCAAACTAGAAAGAGAGAGAACAAGTCATCCAACAGAGAGAATGATGGGACATTTATGATCTTATTTGAGATTTTTATCCCTCTCATCTCTCTACAATAAAGAACAAGTTAAAGAGAAGATAAGATATCTAACATTTCTTCTTCCTCCCTGTGAAGCATTTATCCCAAATCAAACAGCCTAAATGAAAGGAGCAGACCAAATCAATTGCACTTAAACCACACAGCCTAAATCAAACACCCAATGAAGCACCCTTAGTCTTCTCATCCATTTCACATCCATTTCACATACACCGTAACATAGAAAGCACAGAGGAGGAGAGGTCAAACTAGAAAAGAGATACAGTCATCCAACAGAGTGAATGATGGGACATTTATGATCTTATTTGCTTATTTTTATCCCTCTCATCTCTCTACCGCTCTCTCTCCCTGCCTCTACCTCTCTTTCTCCCTGCCTCTACCTCTCTCTCTCCCTGCCTCTACCTCTCTTTCTCCCTGCCTCTACCTCTCTCTCTCCCTGCCTCTACCCCTCTCTCTCACTGCCTCTACCTCTCTCTCTCCCTGCCTCTACCTCTCTCTCTCCCTGCCCTGCCTCTCTTCTCTCCCTGCCTCTACCTCTCTCTCTCCCTGCCTCCCTCTCTCTCTCTCCCTGCCTCTACCTCTCTCTCTCCCTGCCTCTACCTCTCTCTCTCCCTCTATCTCCCCAGGGAGGCAGTAGAAATTTGACTGCCGGGAAACAGTCATGTTCTTCTTTAACCAATTCTGGAATGTGAACACCTGCTGAATAGAACGAGGGAGAGAGAGGTAAGAGGGAGATAAAAAAAAATGAGGTAAAATTTGTTAGGTTTTTTATTTCTTTATTTCACCTTTATTTAACCAGGTAGGCTAGTTGAGAACAAGTTCTCATTTACAACTGCGACCTGGCCAAGATAAAGCATAGCAGTGTGAACAGACAACACAGAGTTACACATGGAATAAACAATTAACAAGTCAATAACACAGTAGAAAACAAAGGGGGGAGTCTATATACAATGTGTGCAAAAGGCATGAGGAGGTAGACGAATAGTTACAATTTTGCAGATTAACACTGGAGTGATAAATGATCAGATGGTCATGTACAGGTAGAGATATTGGTGTGCAAAAGAGCAGAAAAGTAAATAAATAAAAACAGTATGGGGATGAGGTAGGTGAAAATGGGTGGGCTATTTACCAATAGACTATGTACAGCTGCAGCGATCGGTTAGCTGCTCAGATAGCTGATGTTTGAAGTTGGTGAGGGAGATAAAAGTCTCCAACTTCAGCGATTTTTGCAATTTGTTAAAGTGTGTGGTTAAAGGAAATATTCATAGCCTGTTATACATGAAAAAGTATTAGTAAGTTCATAGTATGTGAGGATCTTAAAACAACTTAAAACATCTTTTCTCATTGCACTAAGAGTTATTATTGAGGAAATGATACCATATCACTCTCGTGATTATTTCTGCCCTTTTTCAGGTACGTTATTGATGAAAAAAGAGTCATTTAAATGTAATAACTCGCAAGCATGTCAAGAGTGTTTAAGGTGTGTCTTAGTAACATCTTGAGGAAGTTAGAGTTAAGTTTGCAGAGAGTGAAATGAGCCCTGCTCGGTTGCAGCGAAAAATAGCATCGTACTGAGAGTAGCTGCCATTTTATGTCGATTGTGAATGAACATGTGCGTTGTTAATACACTTTATTGCCTGTTGATAAATTGAGTTATGGTTTACTGAGTTAAAGCTTTGTGCTTGACAGTTATATTGAAATTAGTATCTGTTTCAGTGAATTACAGTGTATATACTGTTGTGACTTGAATAAGCCTTGTACCCTAAAAACTATCTATTTTCTGTATATCTGTTGTTTTGTAAAATGTGTTACTTTTGTAAAATGAGTTGCACTAAAAGTTATTATTGGAAAAAGACCGTATCACTCTCGTGATTATTTCTCCCCCTTTTCAGGGACGTAACACCTCTACCTCTCTCTCTCCCTGCCTCTACCGCTCTCTCTCCCTGCCTCTACCTCTCTCTCCCTGCCTCTACCTCTCTCTCCCTGCCTCTACCTCTCTCTCCCTGCCTCTACCTCTCTCTCTCTCCTGCCTCTACCTCTCTCTCTCCCTGCCTCTACCTCTCTCTCTCTCCCTGCCTCCCTCTCTCTCTCTCCTGCCTCTACCTCTCTCTCTCCCCTGCCTCTACCTCTCTCTCCCTGCCTCTACCTCTCTCTCTCCCTGCCTCTACCTCTCTCTCTCTCCTGCCTCTACCTCTCTCTCTCCCTGCCTCTACCTCTCTCTCTCCCTGCCTCTACCTCTCTCTCCCCTGCCTCTACCTCTCTCTCTCTCCCTGCCTCTACCTCTCTCTCCCTGCCTCTACCTCTCTCTCCCTGCCTCTACCTCTCTCTCTCCCCCTGCCTCTACCTCTCTCTCTCCCTGCCTCTACCTCTCTCTCTCCCTGCCTCTACCTCTCTCCCCTGCCTCTACCTCTCTCTCCCTGCCTCTACCTCTCTCTCTCTCCCTGCCTCTACCTCTCTCTCTCCTGCCTCTACCTCTCTCTCCCCTGCCTCTACCTCTCTCTCCCCTGCCTCTACCTCTCTCTCTCCCTGCCTCTACCTCTCTCTCTCTGCCTCTACCTCTCTCTCTCCCTGCCTCTACCTCTCTCTCTCCCTGCCTCTACCTCTCTCTCTCCCTGCCTCTACCTCTCTCTCTCCCTGCCTCTACCTCTCTCTCTCCCTGCCTACCTCTCTCTCTCTCCCTGCCTCTACCTCTCTCTCTCCCTGCCTCTACCTCTCTCTCTCCCTCTATCTCCCCAGGGAGGCAGTAGAAATTTGACTGCCGGGAAACAGTCATGTTCTTCTTTAACCAATTCTGGAATGTGAACACCTGCTGAATAGAACGAGGGAGAGAGAGGTAAGAGGGAGATAAAAAAAAAATGAGGTAAAATTTGTTATGAGAATGACAAACTAGAATTATAAATGATTGGGCTGAATTGTATTCCAAAAGCAGATACATGATGTAGATCAGTCACCAATGACTTGTTTTAGAGCCTCAGCTTTTGAAAGAAAAAGATATTTGAAACATATTTTCACCCGACAATGTTTTTCCTGTTTTCATCTTGTTCACAGCAATAGGCCCAGCCATTGAAAACGATGGAGACAGAGTGACAGCAGACCATGAAGGATGCAGTGTACTCTCTGTGTGAGACTGAAGGCTACGCGAGGTTAAGTGCAGAGCAGCAGTCCCTGGAGTAGCTTTAGACAGGAGACACATTTTCATGAAGTGCAATGTGAATGCAAACACCCAGGTGTACACACACATAGACACACAGACTTGTGAAAGCACTTCATACAGTGTTGATGATGTCATATGGGACAACGGAGTAGCCAGTGGAAATGGGTCTCTTGGGCTGATTGACCTGTTGAGTAGTGACTCAGCAGTGCTTCGAGCAGTGGGAGTTTTTGTAATTGACGACTCCAGAACAACAATGACTGTCACTCACATGGAGTTATGGAGGGAGAGAGGTGAGGTGCCCTGGGGAAAATGGGTCTCTGGGTTCTGAAAGGCCATTAGGAGAAGCACATACACACACACACACATGCACGCAAACACAAACACACACCATCATACACACTCCTCGCATAAAGACAGCAGAAACTGTTCCCTTCAGAGAAGAACCCAGATATGTACTCTCTGATTGTCTTTTCACTCATATCTCTTTCCTATTGCTCTCCTTCCTGCTTTCTACACCTCTTCTCCTCTGAGATTGTTCTTGAACCGTTCTATCAATCATCATGGAAGGTTTCACAGTGAAATGGAAGTGTTTACTGACAGTGTGAGGTGTTAGATGAAGTGTAATTCTCACAGCTGCAACACTCCAATGAGACAAATAAAACCAACACTGTCTATCTTCTCGATTGCTCACATCCTGCCAGTCATCTCTGGCTGACTCCAAATGCTTCTTAACACAAGAGTCAACAGCTGAGGAGCTACAAAGTCTACTGCCAATGAAATGAAGTCTTAAATTCAGTCTGCATTCTAGCACCTTCAACCTCTCTGAACGTAACAAATGGGACTGAACACGTTCATTGTACTGGGCTACTTATGTTTACGTTTTTTTGTTGCTCAAAGTGATAAAGTGTGGGCTGTAGCAAGTGTTGCAGAGAGTAAAGCAGATTTTTGCTCAGCCTAACACCCCTCTGTTATCAAAAGCTCCACCACCCCATTCTAATTACAACACCACAGAACTGTGTACAAATTTGTTTCAAGTTAAATGACGCATTTCATCCACAAAATTACAAAACCTTTTTAACGTTATTTCTTCAACAGTAAACCCTCCACCTCCACTTCTCGTTTCTCGCCATCTCATTTGTCCAGTATCACCCCCTAACAGCTACAGTACACAGTTAGGGATTTTCCAATCTTCATTATATACATGGTGGTTTTTAACGACCCATTGGGAGCAGAGAGAGAGAGAAAGGGGGAGAGGGAGAGAGAGAGGAGAGTGGAGAGTGCTGTTGTGTAGATTGACTGGTGTGAAGAGATTAATGGGAGAATGTATGTCCCTGTAAAGAGTGCCTTTAATACCAGAGGGGACAGAGATGCAGACCCTACTCACCCCTGGAGATTACAATTACAGGCCACAGTACTCCCAGTTTCTATCACACGGCAGGGGATAGAGGAGGAAACACACACGTGCATACACACACATAGGCAAGCTGACACACACTGCAAACATGATGATGATGATGATGATGATGATGATAATGAAGTTAAAGCTATGCCTGCTCTGCAAAAATCACCTGTCTGGTAATTAAACTCTTCACAACAGAGCTACACTGCTAGGTCAGCTGTCTGTGTCGTAAAGAGACAGGAGACCCACATGCTGTAAAAAAGCTGTGATGGCTAAAGCACTTATCACATCTATCACTGGGCTGTAATGACCATAAGTTACACTCACACCATAGGGCCATCATTTAGTGTGCTGTATGGATTAGCCTGTAATTAACACCTGGGGGTGGGGGTTGAGGTGTGTCTGTGTGGAGGGAAGGGGTTGAGGTGAGACTGTCTGGAGGATGGGGGTTGAGTTGTGTCTGTGTGGAGGGACGCTATGGTGTGTCTGTCTGGAGGGGGTTGAGGTGTGTCTGTGTGGATGGGGGGTTGAGGTGTGTATGTGGAGGGTGGGGGTGGAGGGTGGGGGCCATCATTTAGTGTGCTGTATGGATTAGCCTGTAATTAACACCTGGGGGTGGGGGTAATGGTGTATCTGTCTGGAGGGGTTGAGGTGTTTCTGTCTGGAGGATGGGGGTTGAGTTGCGTCTGTGTGTGTGTGTGTGTGGGGGGGTGAGGTGTGTCTGTGTGGAGGGGGTTTGAGGTGTGTCTGTGGAGGGGGTTGGGGTGTGTATGTGGAGGGTGGGGGTTGAGGTGTGTGTGTGGAGGTGTGTCTGTCTGGAGGTGGGGGTTGAGGTGTGTCTTTGTGGAGGTGTGTGTGTGTGTGTGTGTGTGTGTGTGTGTGTGTGTGTGTGTGTGTGTGTGTGTGTGTGTGTGTGTGTGTGTGTGTGTGTGTGTGTGTGTGTGTGTGCGTGTGTGTGTGCGTGCGTCCATGAGTGTTTGTGTAAGTGAATGCATGTCTATGTGTGTAGACCCTGTATTGCCAGGCCCCAGGGTGAGATGGAGTTATAGCCAGGCCCCAGGGTGAGATGAATGTGTGATAGCCAGGCACCAGGGTGAGATGGAGTTATAGCCAGGCCCCAGGGTGAGATGAAGGTGTGCTAGCCAGGCACAAGGGTGAGATGGAGTTATAGCCAGGCCCTAGGGTGGGATTAAGAAGTGATAGCCAAGCCACAGGGTGATATGAAGGAGTGATAGCCAGTGCCTAGTGTGAGATGAAGGAGTGATAGCCAGGCCCCATGGTGAGATGAAAGATTGATAGCCAGGCACCAGGGTGAGATGAAGGAGTGATACCCAGGCCCCAAGGTGAGATGAAATAGTGATAGACAGGCTCCAGGGTGAGATGAAGGAGTGATAGCCAGGCCACAGGGTGAGATGAAGGGGTGATAGCCAGGCCCTAGGGTGAGATGAAGGAGTGATAGCCAGGCCCCAGGTTGTGATGAATGAGTGATAGAAAGGCCCTAGAGCTCCAAGTCAACACTATACAACTGCTACATGAAGAGGTACTCATCCAGCCTAGACCCTCATCTGCCTTCTGGGGAAATCTCCACAATAAGCAGTAACACACATCAACATATTGTACGTAGCTGTCCGATCCACATTAAAATGAGGCAAGAGAGTTATCAATCATGTCCCTCCTCAAATCCATTTTACAAACTCACTTATCTAGAGCGACAGCATACAGTTTCAAGCAGACCACCGTAGTCCCTGTGCCCAAGAACACTAAGGTAACCTCCCTAAAGGACTACCGACCCGTAGCACTCACTTCTATAGCCATGAAATTCTTTGAAAGGCTGGTCATTGCTCACATCAACACCATCATCCCACAAACCCTAGACCCACTCCAATTTGCAAACCACACCAACAGATCCACAGATGATGCATTCTCTATTTCACGCCACACTGCCCTTACACACCTGGACAAAAGGAACACCTTTGTACATTTTCATTGTTTTTTTGACACTGGTCCCCCGTGTGAATGAATCCCACAACCCTGCCCACATTAGAACACACCAACATCCTATGCATATTGGATGGATATATGGCTGGATAGATAAATAAAAAGACCACCAAGATCATACCTCACATTGATTATCTTCACCTTCATTATCAACAACACAGACCAACAGAGAGAGAGAGAGAGAGAGAGAGAGGGAGAGAGAGAGAGAGAGAGAGAGAGAGAGAGAGGGAGAGAGAGAGAGAGAGAGAGAGAGAGAGAGGAGAGAGAGAGAGAGAGAGAGGGAGAGAGAGTCCTCAAAAGCATTTTCAACACCACCACCACAGGCCCTTTGATTAAGTCCTCAGAGCAGACATACTGTACATACATGTGACAGATCAACACCTAGAGCATTCTGCCCAGGTAGTGGAACAGAGTGTGAAGATGAAACTCACTGAGGTGTGATGTGTCACCACTGGTTTGCCATGTGCCAGTGTTCCATTTCCTTAGACTTTATAATTTCACTGAACCAACACCCCTCCCACCCCATCCCCCATCCTCCCAATCACATCACATCCGCCAAGCCAAACGACTACATCTAAATCAGGCAATTTCATCACAGCGAATCAGACTTTTTTTTTATTACACTCACACTTAGACAAATCCAATTATCTTCTTAATTTAATCAGGCTCACTTTTATTAGCCAATTCATATATTTTCATCACAGGTTTTTCACCTCTCTGTCTCTCCTGCACCTCTGTGACAGATGATAAGTAACGAGAGGAAAGGAGTTTATTCTGTGGTTCACAACGACGGTCAGACAGGAAATGGAGGTGAACAGCTAAAACAATGGGATCCAGGTCTTACAGTAGAGGTGGTGGATGATGTCTGAATATCTTTTATATAAGTGCAAAAGGGACTACAGTACAAGCACTTCAAGACACAGAAATGTGTAAGATTTACAAATGATACAGGTAGTGGGCTTGCCTGAAGGGAATAAATTACATATGTAACATTTATTCAGAATTTCTCTTCAAGGCAAGGTCAGATTTTGTCTCTAGAGTTTATTCTAGTGGTAGCATTCTGGGGGTGTGTACAAAATAAAGAGAGACGTGCCACTTTAAAGCTCTCTTTGAGCCAAGGGTTGTTTTGGGTTACCACTGACATACTTCATAAAAAAAGGCCTAAATACTTGCTGGGTTTATAAATGAATCATTCATGTATACACGAGTCAAAGATAGAATAGAAAGTTGCAGTATCTTGAGCAGATGAGAACAAATGGTTGAATCCAAGTGTCAGTGAGTTTAAAAAGTTGGTCATCTCCAGGGTTGGCAGCGTGCAGGGTTTAGCAAGCCTCTTATTGGCTGCTGAGCTCTGTCAGAACAGGCAATGGAGGCAATGGAAGGTCAAGGCTTCTGTTACAGAAATGAGAGGATGACGAAGGGATGGATTGGATGAGCACAGGAAGGGTAACGGAGTAAGGGAGAGGAGACTAAAGGCTGAGGGATGTATGATGTGGGGAAACAGAACAGAGACGGACCGGGTAAAGGGCTTTTAGGAGAACTGAAAGTGAACTCAAGTCAACCTCATCTTAAAATACCACTAACCATTAGGCAAATGAAGAAATTACTAAAGAGAGTCATGGATGGAGGGATGGAGAAAAGCTGGGTAAGATTCTAAAGCCTTACATTCAGCAGTAGTGAGATGACTAGTGCTTGACTTTCAATGTTTTGATTGGGTCTTAGTTTGGCTACCACAAGAGCTACTAGTGATTGGCTTTAGATGTTAGGATTGGGTCTTAGTCTGGCTCAATAGCAAGATGGCGCAGACAGAGAGGGTCACCTCGCTTCTAGTCCTTAAGAAACTATGCAGTATTTAGTTTTTTCTAAGGAATGAGACTTTTCCGAAGCAGATCCTTTGTTCGCAAAACCACTAAGGGCATTTGATCTGATCCCAGAGGCCGACACAAAACAATGTCGCTGCAGAAGAGGTAGATGGAACGGCCTCTTGGTCAGAATTCGGAGGCATGCACACCACCCTCCGCTTCCGAGTATATTACTCGCCAATGTCCAGTCTCTAGATAACAAGGTAGACGAAATTAGGGCAAGGGTTGCCTTCCAGAGAGACATCAGGGATAGTAACATACTCTATTTCACGGAAACAATGCTCTCTCGGGATATGTTGTCGGAGACGGTACAGCCCCCGGGATTCTTTATGCGGCGCAACTACAGAAATAAACTTGCTTCATGATTAACGACTCATGGTGTAATCATAACAACACACAGGAACTCAAGTCCTTTGTTCACCTGACCTAGAATTACTCAATATCAAATGCCGACCATATTATCTCCCAAGAGAATTCTAGGCGGTTATTGTCACAGCCGTGTATATCCCCCCTCAAGCCGATACCATGGCGGCCCTCAAGGAACTGCACTGGACTCTACGCAAACTGGAAACCATATATCCTGAGGCTGCATTTATTGTAGCTGGGGATTTTAACAAAGCAAATTTGAGAACAAGCCTACCTAAATTCTATCTGCATATTGATTGTAGCACTCGTGTGGACAATACACTGGATCACTGCTACTCTAACTTCTGCGATGCATACAAGGCCCTCCCCCACCCTGCCTTTGGCAAATCTGACCACAACTTAATTTTGCTCCCCATGACCTATAGGCAGAAACTCAAACAGGATGTACCTGGGTCGAGAACTATTCAACGCTGGTCTGACCAATCGGAATCCACGCTTCAAGATTGTTTTGATCACAGGGACTGGGAAATGTTCCAGGCAGCCTCAGAGAATAACTACGAATTGTACGCTGATTTGATGAGTGAGTTCATAAGGATATGTGTTTGAGATGTTGTACCCACTGTGACTATTAAAACCTACCCTAACCAGAAACCGTGGATAGATGGTGGCATTCATGCAAAACTGAAAGCGTGAACCATCGCATTTAAAGATGGAAAGATGAGTGTGAATATGGCTAAATACAAACAGTGTAGTTATTCCCTCCGCAAGGCAATCAAACAAGCGAAACGTCGGTATAGGGACAAAGTGGAGTCGCAATTCAATGGCTCAGACACAAGACGTGTGTGGCAGGGGCTACGGCCAATCATGGACTACAAAAAGAAAACCAGCAAACGTCACGGACACCTACGTCTTGCTTCCAGAGAAACTAAACATCTTCTTTACCCGCTTTGAGGATAATACAGTGCCACCGACGCGGCCCGCTACCAAGGACTGTGGGCCTTCCATCTCCTTCTCCGTGGCCAAGGTGAGTAAGACATTTAAACGTGTTAACCTTCGCAAAGCTGCCGGCTCAGACGGCATCCCTAGCCGCGTCCTCAGAGCATGTGCAAACCAGCTGGCTGGTGTGTTCACAGACATACTCAATCTCTCCCTATCCCAGTCTGCTGTCCAAACATTCTTCAACATGGCCACCATTGTTTCTGTACCTGAACTAAGGTAACTGAACTAAATGACTATCGCCCCGTAGCACTCAATTCTGTCATTATGAAGAGCTTTGAGAGACTAGTCAAGGACTAGTCAAGGATAGTATCACCTCCACCATACCTGCCATCCTAGACCCACTTCAATTTGCATACCGCACCAATAGGTCCACAGATGATGCAATTGCCATCACACTGCCCTATCCCATCTGGACTAGAGGTCGACCGATTATGATTTTTCACCGCCGATACCGATACCGATTATTGGAAGACCAAGAAAAGTCAATACCGATTAATCTGTCAATTTTTTAAATTTATTTGTAATAATGAGACTTAATTATTGAGACTTAATTAATTATAACATAATAACAGGCAGAAATTTCGAGCCTCAGGTGACCTCGAGGTCATTAATATGGTAGAATCCGGAAACTATCATCTAAAAAAAAAAAAAGTTTATTCTTTCAGTGAAATACGTAACCGTTCCGTATTTTTATCTAACAGGTGGCATCCATAAGTCTAAATATTCCTGTTACATTGCACAACCTTCAATGTTATGTCATAATTACTGGCATTACTGGCATAATTACTGGAAAAATTCTGGCAAATTAGTTCGCAATGAGCCAGGCGGCCCAAACTGTTGCATATACCCTGACTCTGAATGCAATGAACGCAAGAGAAGTGACAGAATTTCACCTGGTTAATATTGCCTGCTAACCTTTATTTCTTTTAGCTAAATATGCAGGTTTAAAAATATATACTTCTGCGTATTGATTTGAAGAAACGCATTGATGTTTATGGTTAGGTACACGTTAGAGCAACGACAGTCCTTTTTCGCACTGCATCGATTATACGCAACGCAGGACACGCTAGAGAAACTAGTAATATCATCAACCATGTGTAGTTATAACTAGTGATTATTAGTGATTGATTGATTATTTTTTTATAAGATAAGTTTAATGTTAGCTAGCAACTTACCTTGGCTTCTTGCTGCATTCGCGTAACAGGCAGGCTCCTCGTGAGGCAGGTGGTTAGAGCGTTGGACTAGTTAACCGTAAGGTTGCAAGATTGAATCCCTGAGCTGACAAGGTAAAAATCTGTTGTTCTGCCCCTGAACGAGGCAGTTAACCTACTGTTCCTAGGCCGTCATTGAAAATAAGAATGTGTTCTTAACTGACTTGCCTAGTTAAATAAAGGTTAAAAAAAAGAAGAAATCGGCAAAATGAACGATTTCCGATTGTTATGAAAACTTGAAATCGGCCCTAATTAATCGGCCATTACGATTAATCGGTCGACCTCTAATCTGGACAAGAGGAATACCTATGTAAGAATGCTGTTCATTGACTACCGCTCAGCATTCAACACCATAGCTCATCATTCAGTTTATGGCCCTGGGTCTCAACCCCATCCTGTGTAATTGGGTCCTGGACTTCCTGATGGGCCACCCCCAGGTGGTGAAGGTAGGAAACAACATCTCCACTTTGCTGATCCCACAAGGGTGCATTCTCAGCCCCCGCCTGTACTCCATGTTCACCCATGACTGCGTGGCATGCACAACTCCAACTCAATCATGAAGCTTGCGGACGACACAACGGCAGTGGGCTTGATTACCAACAATGACGAGGCAGCTTACAGGGAGGAGGTGAGGGCACTCGGAATGTGGTTTCAGGAGAACAACCTCTCACTCAACCGCAACAAAACAAAGTAGATGATCGTGGACACATGGAAACAGCAGATGGAGCACCCCCCTATCCACATTGACGGGACAGCAGTGGAGAAGGTGGTAAATTTTAAGTTCCTCAGAGTACACATCACAGACAAACTGAAGTGGTCCACCCACACAGACAGCGTGGTGAAGAAGATACGCAACAACCTCAGGAGGCTGAAGAAATTTGGCTTGTAACCTAAAACCCTCACAACCTTTTACAGATGCACAATTGAGAGGGTGGTGCGGTCTGCACAATGCATCACTGGGGTCAAACTACCTGCCCTCCAGGGTACCTACAGCAACCGATGTCACCGGAAGGCCAAAAAGATCATCAAGGACAACAACCACCCGGGCCACTGCCTTTTCACCCCGCTACCATCCAGAAGGCGAGGTCAGTACAGGTGCATCAAAGCTGGGACCGAGAAACTGAAAAACAGCTTCTATCTCAAGGCCATCAGACTGTTAAATAGCCATCCCTAACACAGAGAGGCTGCTGCCTATATACAGACTTGAAATGATTGGCCACTTTAATAAATGGATCACTATTGAATAATGCCACTTTAATCATGTTTACATATCTTGCATTACTCATCCCATATGTATACTGTATTTTATACTATGTATTGCATCTTGCCTATGCCGGTCGGTCATCGCTCATCCATACAGTATATTTATTTGTATATATTGTTATTCCATACCTTTTCTTAGATTTGTGTATATTAGGTAGTTGTTGAGTTGTTAGATTAATGTTAGATATTACTGCACTGCCGGAACTAGAAGCACAAGTGGGTGATTGGGTTTATATGTTATCATTCTGGCTTATTCTGGCTACCACAGGAGCTACTAGTGACTGGGTTTAGATGTTAGGATTGGGTCTTAGTCTGGCTACCACAGGAGCTACTAGTGACTGGGTTTAGATGTTAGGATTGGTTCTTATTCTGGCTACCACAGGAGCTACTAGTGACTGGGTTTAGATGTTAGGATTGGGTCTTAGTCTGGCTACCACAGGAGCTACTAGTGACTGGGTTTAGATATTATGATTGGGTCTTATTCTGGCTACCACAGGAGCTACTAGTGACTGGGTTTAGATGTTAGGATTGGGTCTTAGTCTGGCTACCACAGGAGCTACTAGTGACTGGGTTTAGATGTTAGGATTGGGTCTTATTCTGGCTACCACAGGAGCTACTAGTGACTGGGTTTAGATGTTAGGATTGGGTCTTTGTCTGGCTACCACAGGTGCTACTAGTGACTGGGTTTAGATGTTATGATTGGGTCTTATTCTGGCTACCACAGGAGCTACTAGTGACTGGGTTTAGATGTTATGATTGGGTCTTATTCTGGCTACCACAGGAACTACTAGTGACTGGGTTTAGATATTAGGATTGGGTCTTTGTCTGGCTACCACAGGAGCTACTAGTGACTGGGTTTAGATGTTAGGATTGGGTCTTAGTCTGGCTACCACAGGTGCTACTAGTGACTGGGTTTAGATGTTATGATTGGGTCTTATTCTGGCTACCACAGGAACTACTAGTGACTGGGTTTAGATATTAGGATTGGGTCTTTGTCTGGCTACCACAGGAGCTACTAGTGACTGGGTTTAGATGTTAGGATTGGGTCTTAGTCTGGCTACCACAGGAGCTACTAGTGATTGGGTTTAGATGTTAGGATTGGGTCTTAGTCTGGCTACCACAGGAACTACTAGTGACTGGGTTTAGATGTTAGGATTGGGTCTTAGTCTGGCTACCACAGGAGCTACTAGTGACTGGGTTTAGATGTTAGGATTGGGTCTTAGTCTGGCTACCACAGGAACTACTAGTGACTGGGTTTAGATGTTAGGATTGGGTCTTAGTCTGGCTACCACAGGAGCTACTAGTGACTGGGTTTAGATGTTAGGATTGGGTCTTAGTCTGGCTACCACAGCAGCTCATTGCATGCAAAACTAATTTGTGTGACATTGTATCATTCACAAATCCCGATTTTTCTTTGCTATGTCTTTACGGGGTGTACGAAAACAAATTCACAAATCAATACAGCAGGCTTAGCTTAAGACATCCACACATCCACACAGAAATGCTAACATCAACACATTGATATAAAAAATGTTTTGTCTGAGCAGAATTCACAGTTTCACCTCTGAGGATGCACAAGGATGTATTTGTTCCTTAAAACAACTGATGCTGACACACCGAAACCAGCCCCATTCAGCGAAAAACATCCACGGCTCATTTGTTGATTGTTGATTTTCCTTTGAGGTCTCTCCTGTCTAATGAGTTGTAGTACCTGTCAGTTTGGCGTTGAGCCCCACTAGTACAGTACCTTCCTTTACTCTCTGATTGATCACATTACAGTTAACTAAATATCAGCAGATCGCTCCAGGCCAAGGCTCAACCATTAAAGTTTACACACTGGACACATTTATCACTTCCTGTTGGACACATTCATCACTTCCTGTGTCTTTTTTATAACGCCAACTCATCACTGCTTCCCGTGTTTCAAACAGCAGATGATAAATGGAAAGATTCTCTCTTCTTTTTCTTTCCATCTCTTTCCATTTTCTCCCCTTCTGCTCTTTGTACTTCCCTGTCCCTGCCTTTCATTTGAATGAAATATGACAGCTCCAGTGAAAGACTACGCGGTGCGGTGAAGCACCAGCCCTTTCAGTTATTCTTTAGTCTGCTTGTAACTGTCAGGATGTGAAAGGGGATCAGGCAAGGGGAGAATGACAGGGATGAACCAGCAGCATAGAGATGAACATGCAGAGGACAGGATAAATACAACACAGACGTACCCTGAGAGAGGCATTGTGACACTCTAAAAAACTCCCATAATGCTGATGGGCAGGATGATGTCCTGTGCCTGACACATATTTCATGTTGCAGTTACAGTCTCTCATCCCTGCCTGTCAATAATGTAAAGCACATGCACTCCCCATATTTCTAGCCAGGACTTAATATGTACTCCGATGATCCCAAGGGTCAATTGAAAGGACAGTGGAAGAGACCAACCTAACAGACTGGGGGTGTGTACAAGTTGTTGCCCACTGGGGTAGAGTTATACTGTAATGCATTGCCAATGCATTCAGTTTTACAAACCAAAATAAAACATTGACAAGCAAAGGCGACAAGAAAATCAACTCTGGGCAATCGCAAGATGACTCCTGAAAACGAGAGGTCCATTTGTTTTGGGGAACAGAGCCCAGAAGTGGTGAGAAGACTGTGACTAAAGACAGCATATAAAACAGTCAGACACTTGATGATTACTTAGCAAGGTGGGCACCTTCCTATAAATTATTCTGCTTTCTGCAGGGTGAAATGGGAAACTAGTCTGAAGATAGGACCTCTATCTGCAGGCCCGGGATGGGAAGCTAGTCCAGAGATAGGACCTCTTTCTACAGGTCAAGATGAAAAGCTAGTCTGGAGATAGGACCTCTATCTGCAGGCTGGGATGGGAAGCTAGTCTAGAGATAGGACCTCTTCCTACAGGGTAAGATGAGGAGCTAGTCTGGAGATAGGACCTCTTTCTGCAGGGCGAGATGAGGAGCTAGTCTGGAGATAGCACCTCTTTCTGCAGGGCGGGATGGGAAGCTACAATAGTCTGGAGATAGGACCTCTTTCTACAGGGCGAGATGGGAAGCTCTATCTACAGGGCGAGATGGGAAGCTAGTCTAGAGATAGGACCTCTTTCTACAAGGTGAGATGGGAAGCTAGTCTGGAGATAGGACCTCTTTCTGCAGGGTGAGATGGGAAGCTAGTCTGGAGATAGGACCTCTTTCTGCAGGGTGAGATGGGAAGCTAGTCTGGAGATAGGACCTCTTTCTGCAGGGCGGGATGGGAAGCTAGTCTGGAGTTAGGACCTCTTTGTGCAGGGCGAGATGAGGAGCTACAATAGTCTGGAGATAGGACCAATTTTTTCCATCAGGCTCTTTAGAGACCAAACCTCGGGACAAGGCCCCTTTTGAGTGAGTGCAATCCGCCCTCATGTGTTAATGTCCCTCTGGCACTCTCCGACAGAACCTCAATATCGCTAAATGGCCCCATGTCATCCAAGTGTCAGTTGAGGCTTTTTATGACAGGCGTTTTAGTCTAGAGTGTGCCAGCATTTCACAGAGTGACATCAGCCCGAGGACCGACCTGTCTCGGCTTACATCAATGGGAGGGGTCGTTTTATGACAACAGTGGCCCTGGCCACATAAAAGGGTCACATCAATAACAGCGTGACCGTCTGTGTTTCCACTGACCCAGAATTAGGTCCAAGTCAATGAAACCAATGCTGTTACTTACGACAAAGGCAGTCCATTGTCTGTTTATTTGGAGCAATTCAGAGTTGAGGAGTTGTTGTTTAGTAAAAATAAATCACTATCTCTTTCAGTCCAGGAGTCTGAACCAATATGATGTCTGTATTTTGTCTTTCATTACCTGTTTACCATCCTCCTTTCATCATTTGGATGATTCACTTAAGGCAAAACATGTCAGAACTTTCAGAACCATGGTTGTAGGTGGAAATAAGTCTTATAGTAAGCCAGATTACACTAGGCCACTTTTTGTACAAAGTCAAACTTCAGTATCCAAACTTCAGTAAGCTCAGGGCTCATGAATTACTTAGAGATGAGAGGAAAACCCCACACGGTAGCTGCATCTGAATTACGCAACACATTTTCTCACAGAGATTGCGTCATTACAGTGCTTATAGAGTCTTAATGTTGAATAAGCTCATCACAGCACAACTACTGCATAAGACATCGTGACGCACTAGAGCTGTAGTCACCTGCATATCGATCTTATTATCATCACACTGATTACAGAGTGATTACACTCCTCATCAGAGCGTTTTGGATGCCTGGGGTGGACTACAAAGTCAAAACTGACAGCAACAGAGACAATGCAGAAGCAGCGATGAGGGAGGGCCGAGGCAGAGAGGTTTTAAATATGAATGGAGAAATCACAGCTCATTCCACACACATCTTTACAGACACACCATGCCAGGTTGTAGGCACTCAGGGTCTGCCCTCAATCCTTCTAGCTACAAACACCTTCACACGAGTCAGTCGCTGCTCTAGCCCTCGGCTCAGAGACAGACAGGTAAAAAAGGGGCAGGGGGAGAGGGGGAGAGGGAAAGGGGGAAGGGATAGAGGTAAGAGGATACATCAAAATGTAAAAGGTAAGTCTCTCACTCTCACACAGGAGATTGATGGCATCTTAATTGGGGAGTAAGGGCTGGAGCGGAATGGGTGGAATGGTATCACATCAAACATTACATTTTCTCCATTCCAGACATTATTATGAGCCGTCCTCCCCTCAGCAGCCTACACTGCTCTCTCACTGTCTGTATCTCTGCCTCTGCCTCTCTGTCTCTCCTCTCCACCCCTTTCCTTCTCTCCCTCACCCTCTCCTCCATAACTCTGTCTCTCAGGTTGAATCTCCTGAATCTACCAGGCCCTTTCCCTCTGGACTCTGTCTCTCTCTGACAGTCACTAGCTACCTTTAAAGGTTAACGGCACTGAGTTAAACTAAGGTACGCTCTCCTTAGTTTAGTGCTGCTTCTGTGAAGGATGTTAAGTCCCATACACCATCCTCATCTGTGAAGGATGTTAAGTCCCATACACCATCCTCTTCTGTGAAGGATGTTAAGTCCCATACACCATCCTCTTCTGTGAAGAATGTTAAGTCCCATACACCATCCTCTTCTGTGAAGGATGTTAAGTCCCATACACCATCCTCTTCTGTGAAGGATGTTAAGTCCCATACACCATCCTCTTCTGTGAAGGATGTTAAGTCCCATACACCATCCTCTTCTGTGAAGGATGTTAAGTCCCCATACACCATCCTCTTCTGTGAAGGATGTTAAGTCCCATACACCATCCTCTTCTGTGAAGGATGTTAAGTCCCCATACACCATCCTCTTCTGTGAAGGATGTTAAGTCCCATACACCATCCTCTTCTGTGAAGGATGTTAAGTCCCCATACACCATCCTCTTCTGTGAAGGATGTTAAGTCCCATACACCATCCTCTTCTGTGAAGGATGTTAAATCCCATACACCATCCTCTTCTGTGAAGGATGTTAAGTCCCATACACCATCCTCTTCTGTGAAGGATGTTAAGTCCCATACACCATCCTCTTCTGTGAAGGATGTTAAGTCCCATACACCATCCTCTTCTGTGAAGGATGTTAAGTCCCATACACCATCCTCTTCTGTGAAGGATGTTAAGTCCCCATACACCATCCTCTTCTGTGAAGGATGTTAAGTCCCATACACCATCCTCTTCTGTGAAGGATGTTAAGTCCCATACACCATCCTCTTCTGTGAAGGATGTTAAGTCCCCATACACCATCCTCTTCTGTGAAGGATGTTAAGTCCCCATACACCATCCTCTTCTGTGAAGGATGTTAAGTCCCATACACCATCCTCTTCTGTGAAGGATCCTCTTCTGTGAAGGATGTTAAGTCCCCATACACCATCCTCTTCTGTGAAGGATGTTAAGTCCCATACACCATCCTCTTCTGTGAAGGATGTTAAGTCCCCATACACCATCCTCTTCTGTGAAGGATGTTAAGTCCCATACACCATCCTCATCTGCCCCAGATATGTTTCCTCTCTCTCTGGTGTCAAGTATTTGGTGTCTAAGGGCGGCAGGCAGCCTTGAGGTTAGAGCATTGGGCCAGTAACCGAATGGTCTCTGGTTTGAATCCTGATGCTGACAAGGTGAAAAAATCTGTTGCTGTGCCTTTGAGCTGTGCTCTTGAGCACCTTCTCCAGGAGTACTTGACAACGGTGACCCTGGCTGTGACCCCACCCCCTGTGGGTATCTCAGGGGGAGTCAGGATATGCAAGAAAAACATTTCCATGACACACTTGTGTGTAACGGGACAAATATAAGCACCCCCCAAGTTATTACAGAAGGACAGCATCTAGCCTTCTGGTCATGTGTTAGTAACATTATTAACGGAAAGTGAAGCTATGCTTTTCACAGAAGCGAAGCCAGAGCATTTTCATTATATTGCTGTGCTGGTAAAAGGTCTACAGTGTTTAACTTAATCTTTAACTTAATCTTCCATCAATTGAGACTAATGCCATGGACCTTTTATCTAAAACACTTACAATGAGCATAGCTACATTAACATCAAAGCTAGATAAATAATCACACTTCACCATACATTACCATTCTTAATTGCATTTTCCCATCACTCTAACCTATGTGTAATTATCGTTTACCTCAACATATCTCACCCATCAAATACACATAGCATGTTTCATTCATCTGCCGTGGTCCACTGTCACATCATAACTGATCTGAGGTAATTTAGAGTCATGCCCAGTGATTCAGAGTCATCCTGTTGTGACATGCCCAGTGATTCAGAGTCATCCTGTTGTGACATGCACAGTGATTCAGAGTCATCCTGTTGTGACATGCCCAGTGATTCAGAGTCATCCTGTTGTGACATGCCCAGTGATTCAGAGTCATCCTGTTGTGACATGCACAGTGATTCAGAGTCATGCTGTTATTACATGCACAGTGATTCAGAGTCATCCTGTTGTGACATGCCCAGTGATTCAGAGTCATCCTGTTGTGACATGCCCAGTGATTCAGAGTCATCCTGTTGTGACATGCCCAGTGATTCAGAGTCATCCTGTTGTGACATGCACAGTGATTCAGAGTCATGCTGTTATTACATGCACAGTGATTCAGAGTCATCCTGTTGTGACATGCCCAGTGATTCAGAGTCATGCTGTTGTTACATGCCCAGTGATTCAGAGTCATCCTGTTGTTACATGCCCAGTGATTCAGAGTCATCCTGTTGTTAAATGCCCAGTGATTCAGAGTCATTCTGTTGTGACATACACAGTGATTCAGTCATCCTGTTGTGACATACACAGTGATTCAGTCATCCTGTTGTGACATGCCAAGTGATTCAGAGACATGCTGTTATTACATGCAAAGGATATTGATGTAAAAAATGTATCACTAGCCACTTTAAACAATTACACTTAATATAATGTTTACATACCCTACATTACTCATCTCATATGTATATGTATATACTGTACTCTATCATCTACTGCATCATGACATCTTTATGTAATACATGTATAACTAGCCACTTTAAACTATGCCACTTTTATGTTTACATACCCTACATTACTCATCTCATATGTATACTGTACTCGATACCATCTACTGCATCTTGCCAATGCCATTCTGTACCATCACTCATTGATATATCTTTATGTACCTATTCTTTATCCCTTTACACTTGTGTGTATATGTCACGCCCTGGTCGAAGTATTTTGTGTTTATCTTCATGTATTGGGTCAGGCCAGGGTGTGGCATGGGGTTATTGTGTGTGGTGTGTATATATTGGGATTGTAGCTATTGGTTGATCTAGTAAAGTCTATGGCTGTCTGGAGTGGTTCTCAATCAGAGGCAGGTGTTTATCGTTGTCTCTGATTGGGAACCATATTTAGGCAGCCATATTCTTTGAGTTTGTCGTGGGTGATTGTCCTTAGTGTCTTTGTTCCTGTCTATGTGTTAGGTTACACAAGTATAGGCTGTTTCCGTTTTCGTTACGTTTATTGTTTTTGTTGTGTTTGTATTTAGATTCGTGTTACGTTTGTTTATTAAATTATGGATCGCAATCTACACGCTGCATTTTGGTCCGACTCTCCTTCACCAAAAGAGAACCGTTACAGAATCACCCACCACAAACGGACCAAGCAGCGTGTCAACAGGCAGGAGCAGCCCAAAGAGGAGATGCGCAATAAGGATTTCTGGACAGGGGAGGAAATCCTCGACGGGAGAGGACCCTGGGCTAAACCAGGGGAGTGTAGCCGCCCAAAGGTGCAGCAGGAGAAGAGGCAACAGGAGCAGCCCAAAGAGGAGGACAGTATGAACTATACTTCTTGGGAGGAGATAGACAGGTGGGCGGTCGACCCAGGGAGAGTGCCGGAGCCCGCCTGGGATTCGATGGAGCAGTGCGCAGAAGGTTATCGGAGAATGAGGTTGGCGAAGCAAGCACGGCGGCGCGGACGGAAGCCCGAGAGTCAGCCCCAAAAATTTCTTGGGGGGCTCACAGGGAGTATGGCTACGCCAGGTAGGAGACCTGCGCAAACTCCCTGTGCTTACCGGGGGGCTAGAGAGACCGGGCAGGCACCGTGTTATGCAGTGGTGCGCACGGTGTCCCCAGTGCGGGTGCATAGCCCGGTGCGGTATATTCCAGCTCCGCGTATCGGCCGGGCTAGAGTGGGCATCGAGCCAGGTAAGGTTGGGCAGGCTCGGTGCTCAAGAGCTCCAGTGCACCTGCACGGTCCGGTCTATCCAGTACCACCTCCACACACCAGCCCTCCGGTGGCAGCTCCTCGCACCAGGCTTCCTGTGCGTGTCCTCGGTTCAGTACCACCAGTGCCAGCACCACGCATCAGGCCTACAGTGCGCCTCGCCTCTCCAGCGCTGCCGGAGCCTTTCTCCTCTCCTGCGCTGCCGGAGTCTCCCACCTGTTCAGCGCAGCCAGAGCCTTCCTCCTCTACAGCGCTGCTGGAGTCTCCCGCCTGTTCAGCGCAGCCAGAGCTGCCAGCCTGCATGGAGCAGCCAGAGTTGTCAGTCTGCATGAAGCAGCCAGAGCTGCCAGCCTGCATGGAGCAGCCAGAGCTGTCGGTCTGCATGGAGCAGCCAGAAATGCCAGTCTACATGGAGCAGCCAGAGCTGCCAGTCTACATGGAGCAGCCAGAGATGTCAGTCTGCATGGAGCAGCCAGAGATGTCAGTCTGCATGGAGCTGTCAGTCTGCATGGAGCAGCCAGAGTTGTCAGTCTGCATGAAGCAGCCAGAGCTGTCAGTCTGCATGAAGCAGCCAGAGATGCCAGTCTGCAAGGAGCTGCCAGTCTGCAAGGAGCTGCCAGTCTGCAAGGAGCTGCCAGTCTGCAAGGAGCTGCCAGTCTGCACGGAGCTGTCAGTCTGCAAGGAGCTGCCAGTCTGCAAGGAGCTGCCAGTCTGCACGGAGCCGCCAGAGCTGCCAGTCTGTAAGAAGCCGCCAGAGCTGTCAGCCTACATGGAGCAGCCAGAGCCGCCAGTCAGCGTGGAGCAGCCAGAGCCGCCAGTCAGCATGGAGCAGCCAGATCTTTCAGTCTGCCAGGAACCGCCAGTCAGCCAGACTCTTCCAGATCTGCCAGTCAGCCAGACTCTTCCAGATCTGCCAGTCAGCCAGACTCTTCCAGATCTGCCAGTCAGCCAGACTCTTCCAGATCCGCCAGTCAGCCAGACTCTTCCAGATCCGCCAGTCAGCCAGACTCTTCCAGATCCGCCAGTCAGCCAGACTCTTCCAGATCCGCCAGTCAGCCAGACTCTTCCAGATCTGCCAGTCAACCAGACTCTTCCAGATCCGCCAGTCAGCCGGGATCTGCCAGAACTGCCAGTCAGCCGGGATCTGCCAGAACTGCCAGTCAGCCGGGATCTGCCAGTCGGCCAGGATCCGCCAGTCGGCCAGGATCCGCCAGCCAGCCAGGATCTGGTAGATCCATCAACCTGCCTGAGCTTCCTCTCACTCCTGAGCTTTCTCTCACTCCTGAGCTTTCTCTCACTCCCGAGCTTTCTCTCACTCCCGAGCTGCCTCAGTCCCGAGCTGTCCTTCAGTCCCGATCTGCTCCTCAGTCCAGTGGGGTTCTGGGTGAGGACTACTAGACCATGGTCGGCGGCGTGGGTGGACTATCCAGGGACGCGAGGAGAGGGGACTAAGACATTGACTGAGTGGGGTCCACATCCCGCGCCGGAGCCGCCACCATGGACAGACGCCCACCCGGACCCTCCCTATTGTTTTGAGGTGCGTTCGGGAGTCCGCACCTTAGGGGGTTCTGTCACGCCCTGGTCGAAGTTTTTTGTGTTTATCTTCATGTATTGGGTCAGGCCAGGGTGTGGCATGGGGTTATTGTATGTGGTGTGTATATATTGGGATTGTAGCTAGTGGGGTGATCTAGTAAAATCTATGGCTGTCTGGAGTGGTTCTCAATCAGAGGCAGGTGTTTATCGTTGTCTCTGATTGGGAACCATATTTAGGCAGCCATATTCTTTGAGTTTGTCGTGGGTGATTGTCCTTAGTGTCCTTGTTCCTGTCTATGTGTTAGGTTACACAAGTATAGGCTGTTTCCGTTTTCGTTACGTTTATTGTTTTTGTAGTGTTTGTATTTAGATTCGTTTGTTTATTAAATTATGGATCGCAATCTACACGCTGCATTTTGGTCCGACTCTCCTTCACCAAAAGAGAACCGTTACAATATAAGGTCGTAGTTGTGGAATTGTTAGGTTAGATTACTCGTTCGTTATTACTGCATTGTCGGAACTAGAAGCACAAGCATTTCACTACACTCGCATTAACATCTGCTAACCAAGTGTATGGTGACAAATACAATTTGATTTCATTTGATTTGAGTCATCCTGTTGTGACATGCCCAGTGATTCAGAGTCATGCTGTTATTAGATGCATAGTGATTCAGAGTCATCCTGTTGTGAGATGCCCAGTGATTCAGAGTCATGCTGTTATTACATGCATAGTGATTCAGAGTCATCCTGTTGTGACATGCCCCGTGATTCAGAGTCATCCTGTTGTGACATGCCCAGTGATTCAGAGTCATGCTGTTATTACATGCATAGTGATTCAGAGTCATCCTGTTGTGACATGCCCAGTGATTCAGAGTCATGCTGTTATTACATGCATAGTGATTCAGAGTCATCCTGTTGTGACATGCCCCGTGATTCAGAGTCATCCTGTTGTGACATAGCCAGTGATTCAGAGTCATCCTGTTGTGACATGCCCAGTGATTCAGAGTCATGCTATTATTACATGCACAGTGATTTAGAGTCATCCTGTTGTGACATAGCCAGTGATTCAGAGTCACCCTGTTGTGAAAAACCCAGTGATTCAGAGTCATCCTGTTGTAACATGCCCAGTGATTCAGAGTCATCCTGTTGTGACATGCCCAGTGATTCAGTCATATTGTTGTGACATGACCAGTGATTCAGTGTGTGTGCATGAACAAACAGGCATATGCAGGCATACACACACACACACACACACTCACACACACACACACAGCACCAGGGACCGAGGGAAGACTTGAAGACTTAATTTGAATGTAAAAGAGCGTAAACATCATGTTTTCATTAAGTCTATCTTGCCTACATGTCACCGATATCACTGTTGTAGCACATAGCAATCTATCAACACTACTGTATTCCATATTTCTGCCTTTCTGCCTTTCTCCCACCATCTCCCTCTCGATCTCCTACCTTTCTCCCACCATCTCCCTCTCGATCTCCTACCTTTCTCCCACCATCTCCACTCCTATCCCACCATCTCCCTCTCGATCTCCTACCTTTCTCCCACCATCTCCCTCTCGATCTCCTACCTTTCTCCCACCATCTCCATCTCCCCACCATCTCGATCTCCTACCTTTCTCCCACCATCTCCCTCTCGATCTCCTACCTTTCTCCCACCATCTCCCTCTCTCTCCTACCTCTCCTACCTTTCTCCCACCATCTCCCTCTCGATCTCCTACCTTTCTCCCACCATCTCCCTCTCGATCTCCCACCATCTACCTTTCTCCCACCATCTCCCTCTCTATCTCCTATCTTTCTCCCACCATCTCCCTCTTTCTCCCACCATCTCTCTATCTCCTATCTCCTCTTTCTCTCCACCATCTCCCTCTTCTCCTACCTTCTCTATATCTCCTACCTTTCTCCCACCATCTCCCTCTTTTCTCCCACCATCTCCCTCCCTTCTCTATCTCCTATTTCTCCCACCATCTTTCTCCCACCTTTCTCCCACCATTTCCCTTCTCTATCTCCCTCTCTATCTCCTACCTTTCTCCCACCATCTCCCTTTCTTCTCCCTTCTCTATATCTCCTACCTTTCCCACCATCTCCACCATCTCCCACCATCTTTCTCCTTTTCTCCCACCATCTCCCTCTCTATATCTCCTCTTTCTCCCACCATCTCCCTCTTTCCCTTCTCTATATCTCCTCCTACCTTTCTCCCACCTCTTCTCCCACCATCTCCCTCTTTCCCTTCTCTATATCTCCTACCTTTCTCCCACCATCTCCCTCTTTCTCCCACCATCTCTCTATATCTCCTACCTTTCTCCCACCATCTCCCTCTTTCCCTCTATATCTCCTATTTCTTCCACCATCTCCTCTTTCTCCCACCATCTCCCTCTTTCCCTCTCTATTTCATATTTCTCCCATCTCCTACCTTTCTCCCACCATCTCCCTCTTTCCCTTCTCTATATCTCCTACCTTTCTCCCACCATCTCCCTCTTTCCCTCTCTATTTCATACCTTTCTCCCACCATCTTTTTCTCCCACCATCTCCCTCTTTCCCTCTCTATTTCTACCATCTCCCTCTTTCCCCTCTCTATCTCCTTTCTCCCACCATCTCCCTCTCCCACCATTTCTCCCACCATCTCCCTTCCCTTCTTCTCCTATATCTCCTACCTTTCTCCCACCATCTCCCTCTTTCCCTTCTCTATCTCCTATCTCCTCTCCCTCTCTATCCTTTCTCCCACCATCTCCCTCTCTTTCCCCACCATCTCTCTCTATCTCCCTTTCTCCCACCATCTCCCTCTTTCCCTTTCTCCCATCTCCCATCTCCCTTTCTTCTCCCTTTTCTCTATATCTCCTACCTTTCTTCCACCATCTCTCCCACCATCTCCTCTTTCCCTTCTCTATTTCTCCCACCATCTCCCTCTTTCCCTTCTCTATCATACCTTTCTCCCACCATCTCCCCTCTCTCTTTCCCTTCTCTTTCTATCTTTCCCCACCACCTTTCTACCACCATCTCCCTCTTTCCCCTCTGTATCGCCTACCTTTCTCCCACCATATCCCTCTTTCCCTTCTCTACCTCCTACCTTCCTCCTACCTTTCTCCCACCATCTCCCCATTTATCTCTTACCTTTCTCCTACCATCTCCCCATTTATCTCCTACCTTTCTCCCACCATCTCCCTCTTTCCCTTCTCTATTTCTCCTACTTTTCTCCCACCATCTCCCTCTTTCCCTTCTCTGTCTCCTACCTTTCTCCCACCATATCCCTCTCTATCTCCTACCTTACTCCTACCATCTCCCTCTTTCCCCACTCTCTCTACTCTCCAGGGTTGACAGATCGTCTGGTCTTTGATTTACATGCTAGGGTACATGTGGAAATTACATTAGCTGTAATAACATGAGAAAGAAAAAACATGAGCAGATAGATAGCTGAGCTAATGAATCAGAAGTGGCACTCATATAGTATGCTCCACACACATCCCAGAGGGGAGATCCCGGAGTAGATCTGTGAGTTTCTCCCCCTTATTTCATTCCACTTATAAGTGGAAGTGCAGACAGTTGAAGCTGATATGATATTTAAAATATATATGGAAGATTTCATTGCAGATTGTGTATAAGGAAAGTTGTTTTTCCTGATCAGGTTACTTGGTAAGGAAAACCTCCAGGCCCTAATTATGTAGAACTAGTCATATTCAAGTCATAGTCAAGGCTGGGCTGGATACATGAACTGAACCATTGTTAGCCCAGAAAATCTCAAGTGTTATTACATAGACCCGGAAGAACTATTGGATATAAAAGCAACGTCAACTTACCACCATTATGACCAGGAATACGTCTGAAGAGGATCCCTTGTTCATACCCCCACCCTGGACATTGGATCTTATCCCAGAGGCCGACCCAAAACAATGCAGTCGCCGCAGGAGAGGCAGATGGAGTCAGACTTCGGAGGCATGCACACCACCGCTTCGGAGCATATTTATTCGCCAATGTCCAGTCTCTAGACAACAAGGTGGACGAAATTAAGGCACGAGTTGCCTTCCAGAGAGACATCAGAGATTTTAACATTCTCTGTTTCACGGACACATGGCTCACTCAGGATATGTTGTCAGAGTCGGTACAGCCACCCGGTTTCTTCACACTGCGCACCGACAGAAACAAACATCTCTCTGGTAAGAAGAAGGGCGGGGGTGTATGCCTTATGATTAACGACTCATAGTGTAATTATAACAACATGCAGGAAGTCAAATCCTTTGTTCACTTGACCTAGAATTCCTTACAATCAAATGTCAACCGCATTATCTACCAAGAGAATTCTCTTCGATTATAATCACAGCCGTGTATACCCCCCACTTCCAAGCAGATACCTCGACGGCCCTTAAAGAATTTCACTGGACTCTATGTAAATTGGAAACCATATATCCTGTGGCTGCAATTATTGTAGCTGGGGATTTTAACAAAGCTAATCTGAGAACACGGCTTCCTAAATTCTATCAGCATATCAAATGCGCGACACACGCTGGTAGCATTCTGGACCATTGCTACTCTAACTTCCTCAATGCATACAAAGCCTTCCCCACCCTCCCTACGGCAAATCTGGCCATGACTCCATTTTGTTGCTCCCAGCCTATAGACAGAAACTAAAACAGGAAATGCCCATGCTCAGGTCTAACCAACGCTGGTCTGACCCATCCGATTCCACGCTTCAAGATTGCTTCGATCACGTGGACTGGGATATGTTCCGGGTAGCCTCAGACAACAACATTGACGTATACGCTGACTCAGTGAGCGAGTCTATTAGCAAGTGCATCGGTGATGTTTTACCCACTCTGACTATTAAAACTTCCCTAAACAGAAACAGTGGATTGATGGCAGCATTCGCACAAAACTGAAAGCGTGAACCGCCGTTTTTAATCATGGCAAAGCGACTGGAAACATGACCGAATACAAACAGAGTAGCATTCCTTTCGCAAGGCAATCAAACAAGCAAAGCGTAAGTATAGAGACAAAGTAGAGTTGCAATTCAACGGCTCAAACACGAGATGTATGTGGCAGGGTCTAAAGTAAATCATGGATTACAAAAAGAAAACCAGTCCCGTTGCAGACATTGACATCTTGCTCCCAGACAAATTAAACAACTTCTTTGCTAGCTTTGAAAACAATACAGTGCCACTGACACGGCCCGCTACCAAAACCTGTGGGCTCTCCTTCACTGTGGCCAACGTGAGTAAAATATTAAACGTGTTAACCCTCGCAGGGCTGCCGGCCCAGACGGCATTCCTAGCCGCGTCCTCAGAGCATGCACAGACCAGCTGGCTGGTGTGTTTATGACATATTCAATCAATCCCTATCCCAGTCTGCTGTGCCCACATGCTTCAAGATGGGCACCATTGTTCCTGTTCCCAAGAAAGCTAAGGTAACTGAACTAAATGACTATCGCCCCCGTAGCACTCACATCTGTCATCATGAAGTGCTTTGAGAGACTAGTCAAGAATCATATCACCTCCACCATACCTGATACCCTAGACCCACTCCAATTTGCTTACCGCCCCAAAAGGTCCACAGACGACACAATCGCCATCACAGTGCACACTGCCTTAACCAATCTGAAAAAGAGGAATTCCTATGTAAGAATGCTGTTCATTGACTACAGCTCAGCATTTAACACCATAGTACCCTCCAAACTTGTCATTAAGCTCGAGACCCTGGGTCTCGACCCTGCCCTGTGCAACTGGGTCCTGGACTTTCTGACGGGCTGCCCCCAGGTGGTGAGGGTAGGAAACAACATCTCCACCCCGCTGATCCTCAACACAGGAGCCCCAGGAGGGTGCGTTCTCAGCCCTCTCCCGTACTCCCTGTTCAGCTATGACTGCGTGGCTATGCACGCCTCCAACTCAATCATCAAGTTTGCAGACGACACTAAAGTGGTAGGCTTTATTACGATCAATGACGAGACGGCCTAGAGGAAGGAGATCAGGGCCCTTGGAGTGTGTTGTCAGGAAAATAACCTCTCACTCAAAGTCAACAAAACATAGGAGATGATCGTGGACTTCAGGAAACAGCAGATGGAGCAGCCCCCTATCCACATTGACGGGACAGTAGTGGAGAAGGTGGAAAGTTTTAAATTCCTCAGCATACACATCACAGACAAACTGAAATGGTCCAACCACACAGACAGCATGGTGAAGAAGGTGCAACAGCTCCTCTTCAACCTCAGGAGGCTGAAGAAATTTGGCTTGTCACCTAAAACACTCACAAACTTTTACAGATGCACAATCGAGAGCATCCTGTCGGGCTGTATAACTGGCTGGTACGGCAACTGCTCCGCCCATAATCGTAAGGCTCTCCAGAGGGTAGTGAGGTCCACACAACGCATCAACTGGGGCGAACTACCTGCCCTCCAGGACACCTACAGCAACCGATGTCACCGGAAGGCCATAAAGATCATCAAGGACAACAACCACCCGAGCCACTGCCTGTTCACCCCGCTACCATCCAGAAGGCCAGATCAGTTCAGTTGCATCAAAGCTGGGACCAAGAGACATCTTCTATCTCAAGGCCATCAGACTGTTAAACAGCCATCACTAACATAGAGTGGCTGCTGCCAATATACAGACTTAAATCTCTAGCCACTTTAATAAATGTAAAACATGTATTTAATAAATGTATCACTAGTCACTTTAAATAACGCCACTTTAATAATGTCTATATATCCTACATTACTCATCTCATATGTATTTACTGTATTCTATACCATCTACTGCATCTTGCCTATGCTGCACGGCCATCACTCATCCATAAATGTATATGTAGATATTCTTATTCATCCCTTTACACTTGTGTGTAGTAGGTAGTCGTTGTGAATATCTTAGATTACTTGTTAGATTTTACTGCGCTGTCGGAACTAGAAGCAAAAGCATTTCGCTACACTCACATTAACATCTGCTAACCATGTGTATGTGACCAATAAAATCTGATTTGATTTGGGATACATGGACTGAGGTAATGGATACTGAGGTAGTTGATACATGGACTGAGGTAGTGGATATGTGGACTGAAGTAGTAGATACATGCACTGAGGTAGTGGATACGTGGACTGAGGTAGTGAATACATGGACTGAGGTAGTAGCCGCCCCCGGATGGTAAGGGTAGGTAACAACACATCCGCCACGCTGATCCTCAACACGGGAGCCACTCAGGGGTGCGTGGTCAGTCCCCTCCTATACTCCCTGTTCACTCATGACTACATGGCCAGGCACGACTCCAACACCATCATTAACCCTTGTGTAGTCTTAACATTCTGTATAATCCCTTTGTCCTCAGGGTCAAAAATGACCCGCCTTCACTAAACTCCTAAAATAAAGCAGCCTAATTGAATTTTAAACCACAAATCTATTTTGCATGAAGACAAAACCTGTCATTAATCACAAACTTTGGGAATATCTGGGTTTTCCTTATTCACAATGCAGAAAGACTGCTTTTAATCAGTGGACAACACACCTGTCATAATGGTATTCTTTACTAAAGTAGAGGTTTATTATTATTGTTAAAGGTACTGCATAGGTGTAAACATAATTTAGCAAGAGATAGTACTTGTATAGCCTAAGAAAGCAGCAGAAATGTGCAGAAAGTAGTTTTGAATGCATTTTATTGAAGGGAAACAATAACAGTCTTGAACTTTCGTGGCAACATAGTGATATATTCCTATATTCTGTACAATGAGGAATTCAACTACAAAATACAAGTCTTCTCCCATTTATTGAACCTTTGCCCCCACCCACAAGATCTTAAAGATCTGCCCCTTTTTTAAAATTTCGCTTAGAACGACATACCCAAATCTAACTGCCTGTAGCTCAGGTAGCTCAGTAAGGATATGCATATTATTGGTACCATTTGAAATAAAACACTTTGAAGTTTGTGGAAATGTGAAAGGAACGTAGGAGAATATAACACATATACAACACTTTTTTGTACCATGATTTTTCAAATTCAAGAGAAAGGCCATAATGCATTATTCCAGCCCAGGTGCAATTTAGATTTTGTCCATCAGATGGCAGCAGTGTATTTAAAAAAAAAAAATATTTCACCTTTATTTAACCAGGTAGGCTAGTTGAGAACAAGTTCTCATTTACAACTGTGACCTGGCCAAGATAAAGCATATCAGTGTGAACAGACAACAACACAGAGTTACACATGGAGTAAACAATAAACAAGTCAACAACACAGTAGAAAAAAAAAAGAGTCTATATACATTGTGTGCAAAAGGCATGAGGAGATAGGCGAATAATTACAATTTAGCAGATTAACACTGGAGTGATAAATGATCAAATGGTCATGTGCAGGTAGAGATAGTGGTGTGCAAAAGAGCAGAAAAGTAAATAAATAAAAACAGTATGGGGATGAGGTAGGTAAATTGGGTGGGCTATTTACCGATGGACTATGTACAGCTGTAGCGATCGGTTGATCAGATAGCAGATGTTTAAAGTTGGTGAGGGAGATAAAAGTCTCCAACTTCAGCGATTTTTGCAATTCATTCCAGGCACAGGGAGCAGAGAACTGGAAGGAAAGGCGGCCAAATGCTGTGTTGGCTTTAGGGATGGTCAGTGAGATACACCTGCTGGAGCGCGTGCTACGGGTGGGTGTTGCCATCGTGACCAGTGAACTGAGATAAGGCGGAGTTTTACCTAGCATGGACTTGTAGATGACCTGAAGCCAGTCGGTCTGGCGACAAATATGTAGCGAGAACCAGCCGACTAGAGCATACAGGTCGCAGTGGTGGGTTGTATAAGGTGCTTTAGTAACAAAACGGATGGCACTGTGATAAACTGCATCCAGTTTGCTGAGTAGAGTATTGGAAGCTATTTTGTAGATGACATCGCCGAAGTCGAGGATCGGTAGGATAGTCAGTTTTACTAGGGTAAGTTTGGCGGCGTGAGTGAAGGAGGCTTTGTTGCGGAATAGAAAGCCGACTCTAGATTTGATTTTAGATTGGAGATGTTTGATATGAGTCTGGAAGAAGAGTTTACAGTCTAGCCAGACATCTAGGTACTTATAGATGTCCAGATATTCTCGGTCGGAACCATCCAGGGTGGTGATGCTAGTTGGGCGTGCGGGTGCAGGCAGCGAATGGTTGAAAAGCATGCATTTGGTTTTACTAGCGTTTAAGAGCAGTTGGAGGCCACGGAAGGAGTGTTGTATGGCATTGAAGCTCGTTTGGAGGTGAGATAGCACAGTGTCCAAGGAAGGGCCAGAAGTATACAGAATGGTGTCGTCTGCGTAGAGGTGGATCAGGGAATCGCCCGCAGCAAGAGCAACATCATTGATATTTACAGAGAAAAGAGTCGGCCTGAGAATTGAACCCTGTGGCACCGCCATAGAGACTGCCAGAGGACCGGACAACATGCCCTCCGATTTGACACACTGAACTCTGTCTGCAAAGTAGTTTGTGAACCAGGCAAGGCAGTCATTAGAAAAACCGAGGCTACTGAGTCTGCCGATAAGAATATGTTGATTGACAGAGTCGAAAGTATGTGCAAAGTCTTAGACGGATCCAATGAACCATTGTAGTTCTGTTCAAAATTTTGTATCAAGACTGCCCAAATGTGCCTAATTTGTTAATTAATAACCTTTCATGTTCAAAATTGAGCACTCTCCTCAAACAATAGCATGGTATTCTTTCACTGTAATAGCTATAGTAATGGACAGTGCAGTTAGATTAACAAGAATTTAAGTTTTTTGCCAATATCAGACATGTCTATGTCCTGGGAAATGTTCTTGTTACTTACAACCTCATGCTAATCACATTAGCCTATGTTAGCTCGATCGTCACGTGGACGGGACACCAATCCCGAATAAGTTATATAAACAACAACAATAAATAAGAATAAAATAAGATAATAGATACAAAACATAAATGTGAAGAACATAAATCAATCAACTCTAATTAGCACATGTAGGACAGTATGCAAGCATATGTGCATGGACTTTGCAGATGTATTTCTCACATGTGCAGCACACAGTATTTGTTTTACAGTCCTTCTTTGGGGGGCAGAATTGGCATCTCCTCCTTTTGCCTGCCCCAGCTCTAGGACACATCAATGATGTTATGGAAGATGACCAGGGGCCAGCAGGCAGTCATCCTCCTGCAGCTGTAAGTTCCAATCACCTTGTCCAGGATGGCTGGCTGGCTTCCTGTCCTTACGATCACTGATCTCAGCCGTTTTGTGCAGTGTGCTAATGATGACCACATTCTTGTTCCTCTTTGGGAGGTAAGAAACTAGAATGGTGGTTGGGTGAAGGCAAACTTTGATGAGAAGGCCTCTCTCCCCCTTGTTGCGAGGAGTGCAGGGGGGAGCTCAGGCTTGTTGTTTCTAACTGTGACAACCATGGTGATCTTCCTCTTCAGAAGCTGCTGGCTGAGTTCATAAGAGGTGAAGAAATTGTCACACGTGACGTTGTGCCCCCTCAGTCCATCTGTTACATCAAGCACAAGCCGCATCCACTTGTTCTTCTCCGGGCCTCCACTGGTCGGCTTCTCTGTGTAGACTTGCATCTTCCAAGTGGATTGGATTGTGCTGGATTGTGTGTCACAGGCCACCTTCATCTTGATTCCATACTTTCCTGGCCTGCTGGGATTATACTGCCGGAAAGGACAGAGACCTTTTGACCAAAGAGATTACTATCAGTAAATAGTATCAGTGTCACAGGAAACAATTACATAAATCAATGATATTACAACAATACATATAAAAATTAACAGGGAAAATCACTTACATTACAGATATGAAATAAACATTTACCTCTGAATGGAACCGGTTGCTCATCCACTGTTAGTTCAGGCCCAGGGTTGCAGAGGTATTGCAGATGCTTCACCCACTTCTCCCAGACCTCTCTTATGGCCGCCAGTTTGTCTCTCACACGTCTTGCAGGTCTTGACTCACGGTTATCAAATCGTAGCATGCTTGAGAAAGTGTGAAAGACTTTCAGTGGCATAGTGGCACGGAAATTCGACCTTCCACTCTCTGTGTCCAAGAGACTACATGTAGCCTCGCCTCGGGACCTATACACACCTGCTAAGATTAGCAGCCCTATGTAGGCACGCAGGTCAATCTCATCCATCCTTTTCCAGTTGTCTCCATATTTACGGAAACGCTCCATATTTGTCATCTCCAGGATGATTTTTTCGATGGCTGGTGTGATGAACATGTAGAATGTTGAGGCGATGTCCTGGGCATGAGCAACTACATGTCTTGTGGGCCCTGGGGTCATGACCTTTTGTGCTGCCATCCTGCCCTGGTTGTCATACGGTGACAAGGAACATGTTATTTTGATGTTCTTTGACAAAAATGTCTCTCTTTCAGCTTGGGGGATTTCTACTTCATCTGAAGATGATGCATTGTGCTCTGTGTTGTATTCTTCCCCATCTTCTTCTTCAGATTCCTCCTTCTCTTCTAAATTATTGTTCTCTTGTTCCTCCTGGACATCTGAAAAAATCCGATCTACGACCTGAAACGTAGCACTCATGGCTTCAGCAAAGAGAGAACTGGGGGGACTGTCATCTGAAGCAGCTTTATAGACTCTGACTGCATTCCCCATTAGTAAACAATGCTTTCAAGAACTCTTTATTTTGGATGAAATGGGTTTTTTTTGTCTGAAATGTTGTTCATTTTGTCTGAAATGGTTTTTTTTGGTCTGAAATGTTGTTCATTTTGTCTGTGAACTTGAGTCATGTGAGATGCTGCACATGCACAATAAAGTTTTAGTTTTTTAGTCCATTGCTCATTGTCTCAGTGTCTTTGTGGTTTTTGTGATGTGTAAATGACTTCATAACTGCTGGGTCAAAAATGACCCAAAGACAATCTTTGTACTCTGGTGGTGTACAGCTTTCATGGAAATATGAAGAAAGGTGATGTTTCACTTTTTCTAATGTTGAGGTCACTCTAGGAAAAGTCATCAAATTACATGTTGAAAAAATACCATTTAGGGGGTTTTCTCTGCTGGTAAACATAGGGGCAGGTCAACAATGGTAGGCCTGATCACCGACAACGATGAGACAGCCTACAGGGAGGCCGTGTGGTGACAGGACAACAACCTCTCCCTCAACAGAATCAAGACAAAGGTGATGATTGTGGACTACAGGAAAAGGAGAACGGAGCACGCCCCCATTCTCATTAGTGGGGCTGTAGTGGAGCAGTTTGAGAGCTTCAAGTTCCTTGGTGTCCACATCACCAACAATCTATCATGGTCCAAGCACACCAAGACAGTCGTTGGCATGGGTCTTCCCCTCAGGAAACTGAAAAGATTTGGCATGGGCCCTCAGATCCTCAAAAAGTTCTACAGCTGCACCATCGAGAGCATCCTGACTGGTTGCATCTCTGCCTGGTATGGCAACTGCTCGGCCTCCAACCGCAAGGCACGACAGAGGGTAGTGCATCACTGGGGCCTAGCTTCCTGCCATCCAGGACCTCTATAGCAGGCGGTGTCAGAGGAAGGCCCTAAAAATTGCCACCCTAGTCATAGACTGTCTCCCCCCCCCTCTTTTACTGATATTCTGTGTTTATAATTTATGCATAGTCACTTTAACTCTACCTACTTGTACATATTACCTCAATTACCTCGACTAACCCATGCCCCCACACGTTGACAAGCATTTCACTGTACAGTACGCTCTACACCTGTTGTATTAGGCGCATGTGACAAATACATTTGATTTGATTTTGATACATGTACTGAGGTAGTGGATATGTGGACTGAGGTAGTGGATATGTGGACTGAGGTAGTGGATACATGGACTGAGGTAGTGGATACGTGGACTGAGGTAGTGGATACGCGGACTGAGGTAGTGGATACGCGGACTGAGGTAGTGGATACGTGGACTGAGGTAGTGGATATGTGGACTGAGGTAGTGGATACGCGGACTGAGGTAGTGGATACGCGGACTGAGGTAGTGGATACGTGGACTGATGTCGTGGATACACAAACTGAGGTAGTCAAAACATGGACTGAGGTCGTGGATACGTAGACTGAGGTAGTGGATACGCACACAGAGGTAGTGGATATGCGGACTGAGGTAGTGAATACAAGGACTGAGGTAGTGAATACGTAGACTGAGGTAGTGGATATGCAAACTGAGGTAGTGGATACGTAGACTGAATTAGTGGATACGTGGACTGTGGTGGTTACAGTATATAATTGCTTGTAATAAGATATAAATGTCATCTATAGAAGAGCCTGAAGCCCAGATCACCCATATCAATAACTGTGACTGCCTGGGAGAGAAATACTACATTTTAGACATTTCTGTAGGGGTTGATACATTTTTCATTAGGGCAAATCAATTTTGACATTTTAAAGTGGAAATTATAAACTTTAGAAGCCTGTTTAAACCTTAAATACACTACAAGTTTGCATTTCCTGCCGAGGAAAATTTTCTTTGACAATTAAGACATCTGTATGTAGAACAGAATGGTGCTCCCACTCAGTGCTATGCTATGTTCTGTGAACCATATAGTTCACAATGCACACTGATTTCTCTTTAGGATGGTCATTGCTTTCTTGGCCCTTATGTCAAAGCTACGTGTTCCAGCCTCTCGCGCAGTGAAAATCTTTAGAGAGCTTCAGTTTATGGAGGTACATGTATGTGTGGCTCAAGGACGGAGAGATGAATAAGAAAGATGAATAAAAAATGAGTTTAGATGGAACATACAAGTGACGTGTGGTCAGTAAGGAGTGTGTGGGAGAGCAGTGTGGTATCCTGACCTGCATTTGTGTGTGTCTGTGCATGTGATTGTATGCTCGCATATGTGTGTGTGTGTGAATATGTGTGTGTGTGTGTGCGTGTGCGTGTATTTGAGAGAGTTTGTGCATGCTCTGTTGATGTGAACTGTGCTTGAATTTCGAATTTAAAAGGAGCCTCCATCTGTTGCCCTAATGTTATGTGATGGGTGGAAGTTAAAAGCAAGTGCCTCTCCCATTTCTTCTCACAGCAGCAGTAATGGCTGGGAAATATGCGAGAGGAGATTGCATTGAAGTGTGGCTCTCAGTGTTTCCTGCCTAGCTTGAAGGACTGAGCGGGGTGGAAATGAGACCAAGCTAGCCTGAAGCACCCTGAGTTGTCGAGATAGAGAGAGAGAGAGAGATACAAGTTTCTGTGAAACTCAAGCACTGGAGGGGTCTGGAGGAAGAAAGTGTTGCAGATAACAGGGAAGTGGAGAATAAGAGTGGAATAACAACAAACTATCAGAAGTCAGAGTGAATAGACTGGGTGGCTGATTTCTCTCTGTGTGTTTTTCTCAGGAGAGGGAACCGTGACAGTTTTGTGACATACAGATGTAGGATCTTAATTTGAGCCTATTTGCTACAGCAGGAAATTAATCCTGCCTCAACAGGAAATGTGAATTATTAAATAATGGACATTTTTGTAAGGGTTGATACATTTATTGTAAGGGAATCTCAAGTCCGTAATTGTAAGAGGAAATAATAAACTTCAGAAGCCTTTTTACATTTCCTGCAACAGGGTGATCAAATGATATCTGTATAAACTGAAATCCTTGAGGGCCTGTATAATAAATATAAAGAAACAAAGTCACACACACCGATATCCTCCACTAAGACACAATTGCTGCCTATCTCTGTAGAATTGCAAGTCCAACGCTTTAACCACTAGGCTACCTTGCCGCCCCATAACGACATCACAATATCCCATAACGACATCACAATACCCCATAACGACATCACAACACCCCATAATGACAAAGCAAAAAAAGGTATTCAATTTTTTTTTCACATAAAAAAACCCAGGAAATATTACATTTCAATAACTATTCAGAACCTTTACTCAGTACTTTGTTGAAGCAGCGATTACAGACTCAAGTGTTCTTGGGTATAACGCTACAAGCTTCACACACCTGTATTTGTGGAGCTTGTCCAATTCTTCTCTCAGCTTGGTTGTGAGGAGTCGCTGCTCATCTATTTTCAGGTCTCTCCAGAGATGTTCTATTTGGCTCTGGCTGGGCCACTCAAGGACATTCAGGGACTTGTCCCGAAGCCACTCCTGCGTTGTCTTGGCTGTGTGCTTAGGGTTGTTGTCCTGTTGAAAGGTGAACCTTCGCCCCAGTCTGAGGTCCTGGGCGCATCTCTCTGTACTTTGTTTCGTTCTTCTTTCCCTCGATCTTGACTAGTCTCCCAGTCCCTGCCACAAAAAAACATCCCCACAGTATGATGCTGCCACCACCATGCTTCACCGTAGGGATAGTGCCAGGTTTATTCCAGACGTGATACTTGGCATTCAGGCCAAAGAGTTCAATCTTGGTTTCTTTAGGTGCCTTTTGGAAAACTCCCAGCAGGCTGTCGTGTGTCTTTTACTGAGGAGTGGCTTCTGTCTGGCCACTCTACCATAAAGACCTGATTGGTGGAGTGCTGCAGAGATGGTTGTCCTTCTGGAAGGTTCACCCATTTCCACAGAGGAACTCTGAAGCTCTGTCAGGGTGACCATCGGGATCTTGGTCACCTCGCAGACCAAGGCCCTTCCCCCCTGATTGCTCAGTTTGGCCGGGAGGATAGCTCTAGGAAGAGTCTTGGTGGTTCCAAACTTCTTCCATCTAAGAATTATGGAGGCCACTGGGTTCTTGGGGACCTTCAATGCTGCAGAATGTTTTTGGTACCCTTCCCCAGATCTGTGCCAAGACACAATCCTGTCTCTGAGCTCACCGGCCAATTCTTTTGACCCCATTGCTCAATTTTTGCTCTGACATGCACGGCCAACTGTGGGAACTTATATAGACAGGTGTGTGCCTTTCCAAATCATGTCCAATCAATTGAATTTACCACCGCTGGATTCTAATCAAGTTGTAGAAACATCTCAAGGATGATCAATGGAAACAGGATGAGCTCAATTTAGAGTCTCATAGCTAAAGGTCTAAATACCTATGTAAAGAAGGTATTTCTGTTTTTTTTATACATTTGAAAACATTTGAACATCTTATTTTCACTTTGTAATTATGGAGTATTGTGTGTAGATTGATGAGGATTTGTATTTACGTTTTAGAATAAGGCTGTAATGTTAGAAAATATGGAAAAAGTCAAGGAGTCTTAATACTTTCCATATGCACTGTATATGTTCTGTAACATTCTAAATCATTTGCATCTATATGGACTGACCCATACGCTGCAATAGACTGGTAAGAAGTACAGTACTCAGGGGCACTCATCATATCTGGCATAATTTCAGTAAACTGTTAGTTGTACTGTAGCATTTCCAAGAAGCACAATAGTCCACAGTAGAGCACTTCCTCCTACTGAATGACTCACATAGGCTTATGGCATCAGTCAGAAAAGCACTCGATGTACACTCCAGTGTGTGGTATTGCTTTTATCTTAATGCTTTAGTTCAAGGTCTTACAGACTCAACCAAATGACAAACCACTTCGGCTACTTTTACTTACTAGGGGTTTGGAACCTGTTATTTTTTGTACTTAATTCCGAGGGGAGTAAAACATAAAACACTCCCTTCACCTTAAAATCTTTTATCATCACTTTATTTTTTATTCTACCTTTGTTATTCATTTGACCTTTTATGTGTCGTTAGCTGGGTTGGCAGACTTCCAAATGTAAAGTTGTCTGTGCTGTCTAACGTGGAGGGAAGTGAAGTATGCTTTAGATTAGAGACCATAAATTGGCAGAACCAGATGGACTCACTAAGTGTGCATACAGAGTAGTCGCTACGTCGAATCAAAGTCCTTTTTCATTAGATGAAAGAAGAATCAACTTTGACATTTTCACAAAAGTATATCTCCACCCAGAGATGGGCAGTATTTCAACGCATTTTGAATCAAGATGTAAAATAAATAAGCCTTATTTATTAAGAAAAATCTCTCATTAGCTTTCAGTCAGAAAAGTCAACTTCCTCTGCTTAGCCATGCACTTCCTGTGGACGGACTTGGACCAAGAGTCTATCTTTTCCCGTGTTGACTGTGGTGAACTGGTGGCTGAAGAAGAAAGATTTTGAAATCTGAAATCTGTGCGGATGTTTGATTTACAGTATTTATGGCAAATTAAGCAGCCCATATATACTAGCGCATCACTTGCAGACTAGCACAGTAAAGCACAGCGACACAGATGAAAGGAGAAACTAGTGATCAAACCTGAGCTAGGCTACTTTCTATCTTTGGTAGAGCGGCGCGGCTCACCTTGCTCCCTCCTACAGTCAAACAAACGATGAGATTTCGAGATTTTTTTGATTGAAGTATGTCACGACTTCCACCGAAGTCGGTCCCTCTCCTTGTTCGGGCGGCGTTTGGCCCATTTGTATTGTCTTGTCTTCCCACACACCTGGTTCCAATTACCTAATTACATGTTGTGTATTTAACCCTCTGTTTCCCTCATGTCCTTGTTCGGAATGGTTTATTGTAAGTGCTTGTGCACGTTATGTCTGGTGTGCGACGGGATTTTGTCCCATTGTATATTTTGTTTTTGTTCACAGTGATTTTTATTACTAACTGCGCCATTGTAACACAGTCTTTGCTCTCCTGTGCCTGACTTTTCTGCCACCAGTACGCCCACCTTACAGAATTCCGGACTGAACTTATGCGGCGTTGGAACAGTTTCAGGAGTTCATCAGCCGTTTACGGGCAGTATTCAACCACCTGCCTGAGGGTAGAGCGGCAGGTGAGCGCCTCTTCCATCTGAGGCAGGTGACGATGAGCGCCCTGGAGTTTCAGACCCTGGCTGCCGGCACGGGATGGAACAACAGGGCCCTGATTGACCATTATGACTGCAGTCTGCGCGAGGACATCCATCGGGAGTTGGCCTGCAGAGACACCACCCTCACATTCGACCAGCTGGTGGACCTGTCCATCTGGCTGGATAACCTGCTGGCTACCCGCGGACGTTCAGATCGGGGTCTGTTGGTTCCATCCTACTGCAACCCTCTCCAATACCCTTGGAGCTTGGAGGGGAGGTGTGCAGGGAGACCGGAGGGGGTTCCAGCTCGTGCACCATCTGTGGGCACACTGCCGGTTGGTGCCGGGTTGGTTCCTCTGGGTATCTAGGCAGTAGGCAGGGCACTCTGGCGCCACCAGAGGTGAGGGGGGTCACAAGGAGAGAATTAGTCTCTTCCTTATTGACCCTCTTGCATCTTGCATTTCCCGTGGTGCCAGGCCTACCCTGGTTAGTTTGTCATGACCCCACTGTTTTTTTGGCCACAGGGGGCTCTCACGGGGTGGTCGCAATGGTGCTCGGGGAAGTGTTTAGGGGTTTCCGTTGGTGCTACTACGGAGGAAGGTCCAGACCAGGTCTCCACCTTGCGCATTCCCCCTGAATAGGCCGATTTGGCTCTCGCCTTCTTTTTGGAGAAGGATGTGAGGGTTTATGTTGCCTCCTGCTCCACCAGGAAGTGCTGTTTACCCTGAAAGCTCTTTGTTCCATTGCCTGCCTTCGCTCCATTTAAAGGGATATCAACCAGATTACTTTTCCTATGGCTTCTCCATGGTGTGAACAGTCTTTAGACATAGTTTCAAGCTTTTATTTTGAAAAATGAGCAAGAAAGATCACATCGCGTCAGTGGATGGCTGGGTGCCAGCAGCGTTTTGCATGCGCAACAGCTTGGAGCAGACATTGCTCTCTCTCTCCTATTGAAGAAGCTACAGTCCCGGTTGATATATTATCGATTATATATTGTAAAAACAACCTGAGGATTGATTATAAAAAAGTTTGACATGTTTCTACGAACTTTACGGATACTATTTTGAATTTTCGTCTGCGATGTCGTGACCGCTCGAGCCTGTGGATTTCTGAACATAAAGCGGCACCCAAATGGAGGTATAAAATAATCTTTATGGAACAAAAGAAACATTTATTGTGTAACTGGGAGTCTCGTGAGTGCAAATATCCGAAGATCATCAAAGGTAAGTGATTTAATTTATTGCTTTTCTGACTTTTGTGTCCAATCTATTTGGCTGCTAGCTGTTTGTAATATTTTGTCTACTGATAGAGATGTCATTATATAAACGCTTGGGATGTGTCACGCCCTGGTCGAAGTATTTTGTGTTTATCTTTATTTATTTGGTCAGGCCAGGATGTGGCATGGGTTTTTGTATGTGGTGTGTATATATGGGGGATTGTAGCTAGTGGGGTGTTCTAGATAAGTCTATGGCTGTCTGAAGTGGTTCTCAATCAGAGGCAGGTGTTTATCGTTGTCTCTGATTGGGAACCATATTTAGGCAGCCATATTCTTTGAGTTTGGTGTGGGTGATTGTGCTTAGTGTCTTTGTTCCTGTCGCTAAGTTAGTTGACACATGTATAGGCTGTTTCGGTTTTCGTTACGTTTATTGTTTTGTAGTGTTTTGTGTGTATTCGTGTTACGTTTGTTTGATTAAACATGGATCACAATCTACACGCTGCATTTTGGTCCGACTCTCCTTCACCACAAGAGAACCGTTACAGAATCACCCACCACAAACGGACCGAAACAGCCTATACTTGTGTCAACTAACACAGGGACAGGAACAAAGATCTACCTCTTCTTCTTACCCATAAGGAAACAAAACACGTGGCGGTGGAGAGAGAAAAAAATCTAATTACAAAGAAAATTTGGCTCATCTGTGTGGTTCAGTGAGGAAGCAGATTGCATTTCAGTACTTCATTAATAAATGAGATTGGGAACATTGGCAGAATGATGGCTCCTTTGTCTGCTCAGGACATGGTCTACAGAACACTACAATACAATCCTGGCCATAACTACAGACCAATTACAGTGCAACTCTGGTATGTACATACCTGTTTCAATGAAGGTGTCCAGGATATGAGACAAAAGCATCCTGAAGCAGCAACGTCCACAGATGTAAAGGGTTAAGGAATATGGCATCTATATATGCTGTGTATTATAGCTGATCACATATTGAGTTTGAGTGGTAGCATGAGAGATGGATGAAGAGAGAAATTTAGAGAGAGCGAGAGAACGGGAAAGCAATCGAGGCGCTACCCAGGGGTCAAAGTCCAGTCCTCCACAAAATGGCAGAACACATGAAGGATGGTGTTTAATTACCAGGCAGAAAAATAGAGAAAAATAAGGAAAGAAACAAAAGAGGAGAGGCATCAGCCTGCTCAGAACAGACCTGATATCTCTCTCTCTCTTTCTTTTTCAATCATGTTTTCAATCAGCTCCTTTGAACTTTCGGGTTCTGAAGGAATATAGACAGAGCATTACATATTCAAAACATCTGTTAGTTTATTAAAATAATCCCTCAAGCCTCCCATCTTTTCCTCCACTTATTCAATTAGTTTTCAAATGCACAAAAGGTCTTTAGGCATCTCTAATCCAATGTTTTTTTCCCCAACATCTTAATACTTATTCTTTAATCTCGCAGTCTAAATTAACATGCCAGGTAGGTGGCATTTATATTTTTTGACAGAAAATATGTTCATTCAATGAATTGAATCACTGGCGGGACTGTTGGCTACTTAATAGACATTCATTCTCAGGCCCCACTTTATCCTCCCAGTCAGAATGTTTTCATCAGTGGTCTTGATCTATAATTGATAAGAATTCTCAAACATGACTCTGTAGAATAAGACAGGCATTGGATAAATGACTGAGGAGAGAACAGGGGAAAAGAAAGGTGGTTAAGGAGGACTCAAAAAGCACAGCAAGGGAAGCAACATCCATCTCTGTACAACCCCTCCACTCACCTCTAGCTTTCCCAGAGGCAATCAGAACTAATGTGAACAGAGCTTCCTTTTTCGCTGCTTTAGCTAGTCCCCGCAGAGCTGGAGTTAAGAAGACACAAGTCAATACACAGTCAGAGACTAAGGACAAATTATTACACAGCTAGGGCTGAAAAATAGTGGATTCAATGTTGGAATGTTTATTGAAATGTTCCAACAAGCCCTGAGAAACCAAAGACTAAGAATGGGACAGAATTTGGCTAGAAAATAGCATATCAGGCTACACTCCATCATGCTGCAAAACAATAAATAATCTGCATAGTATGCATGTGTTTACTACTATGCTAATGCTATCTATTCACCATCCACTCCTAGCCTGTTGTATGGTGAGAAGACGCCACCCGAGCTGACCATAATTCTATCCTCCTGATCCCTGCTTACAAGCAAAAATTAAAGCAAGAAGCACCAGTGACTCGGTCTATAAAAAGTGGTCAGATGAAGCAGATGCCAAACTACAGGACTGTTTTGCTAGCACAGACTGGAATATGTTCCATGATTTTTCCGATGGCATTGAGGAGTACACCACATCAGTCACTGGCTTTATCAATAAGTGCATTGAGGACGTCGTCCCCACAGTGACTGTACATACATACCTCAACCAGAAGCCATGGATTACAGGCAACATTCGCACTGAACAAAGGGTAGAGCTGCCACTTTCAAGGAGTGAGCTTCTAACCCGAAAGCTTTTAAGAAATCCTGCTATGCCCTCCGACGAACCAAACAGGCAAAGCGTCAAAGCAGGACAAAGATCAAATCATACTAAACCAGCTCTGACGCTCGTCGGATGTGGCAGGGCCGGCAAACTATTCAGACTACAAAGGGAAGCACAGCCGAGAGCTGCCCCGTGGCATGAGGCTACCAGACGAGCTAAATAACTATGCTCGCTTCCGAGGCAAGAAACACTGAAACATGCATGAGAGCATCAGCTGTTCTGGACGGCTTTGTGACCACGCTCTCCGCAGCCGATGTGAGTAAGACCTTTAAACAGGTCAACATTCACAAGGCCTCAGGGCCAGACGGATTAACAGGATGTGTACTGCGAGCATGCGCTGACCAACTGGCTGACCAACTGACCAAGTGTCTTCACTGACATTTTCAACCTCTCCTTGTCTGAGTCTGTAATACCAACATGTTTCAAGCAGACCACCATAGTCCCTGTGCCCAAGAACACCAAGGTAACCTGTCTAAATAACTACTGACCCATAGCACTCATGAAATGCTTTGAAAGGCTGGTCATTGCTCACATCAACACCATTATCCCAGAAACCCTAGATCCACTCCAATTTGCATACCATACCAACAGATCCACAGATTATGCATTCCACACTGCCCTTTCACACCTGGACGAAAGGAACACCTATGAGAGAATGCTATTCATTGACTACAGCTCAGCATTCAAGACCATTGTGCCCTCAAAGCTCATCAATAAGCTAAGGACCCTGGGACTAAACACTAAGGGCCCTGGGACTAAACACTTGCAACTGGATCCTGGACATGGACACATCCGCCATGCTGATCTTCACCATGGGGTCCCCTCAGGGGTATTTGCTCAGTCCCCTCCTGTACTCTCGGTTCACCCATGACTACACGGCCAGGCTGACTCCAACACCAACATTAAGTTCGCTGATGACATAACAGTGGTAGGCCTGATCACCGACAACGATTAGACAGCCTATAGGGAGGAGGTCAGAGACCTGACCATGTGGTGCCAGGACAACAACCTTTCCCTCATTGTGATCAAGACAAAGGAGATGATTGTGGACTACCGGAAAAGGAGGACTGAGCACCTCCCCATTAACATCGACGGGCTGTAGTGGAGCAGGGTGCGAGCTTCAAGTTCCTTTGTGTCCACATCACCAACAAACTATCATGGTCCAAGCACACCAAGACAGTCGTGAAGAGGGCACGATAAAACCTATTCCCCCTCAGGAGACTAAAAAGATCTGGCATGGGTCCTCAAATCCTCAAAAGGTTTTACAGCTGGACCATTGAGAGCATCCTGACGGGTTGCATCACTGCCTGGTATGGCAACTGCTCAGCCACCGACCACATGGCACTACAGAGGGTAGTGCATACAGCCCAGTACATCACCACCATCCAGGACCTCTATACCAGCTAATCTAGTCATAGACTGTTCTCTCTGCTACCGCACGGCAAGCGGTACAGTCTATGTCTAAGAGGCTCCTAAATAGCTTCTACCCCCAAGTCATAAGACTCCTGAACAGCTAATCAAATGGTTACCCAGACTAGTAACCCCCCAGTGCTGCTGCTCCTCAATTGTTATTTACTGCTGCTCTTTAATCATTTGGAATTCTTATCTCTTACTTTTTTAGGTATTTTTCTTAAAACTGCATTGTTGGTTAAAGGCTTGTAAGTAAGCATTTCACTGTAAGGTGCATGTGACAAATAACATTTTATTTTATTTTGATTTAACTAATCACTGCCCGCTAGGCTAATGAGAGGCTGTTTGTCATTAGCAGTGTGTGAAGGAGCGCTATGCTAGCTCTCTGTCCCCTATTCAGACAGACAGCATGACGGGGGCTAATTAATCACAACACATTAGCCCCACTGTGTGTTTGCTCATATCTGTTTACCCTGCTTCATTATGAGGATCCTCAGACGCTCATCACATTACCAGACAGCCCCCCCAGATAGAAGACTCCTGCTGTTAGCTATCAGTGAATATGGACTGAGTCTCTGTCTGAAATAGGATATAGCTTATCAAATCAATTCAAATAAAGTCAATGTCTTGTTTGATTCTGTGAAAATCTTGGAACATTGTTATACTCAGAATGTCCGTTGAATCATTTACTCTGAGAACTAGAACCTAACAGTACGTGAGATGTTGTTTAGTGAGCCCAGATATTTTTTTGAAGCTAGTGACATGGAAATATTTGCCTGAGGGTGTTTGTCATGTTATGATCATTGCTTTTGATTGAACATGGCACCACAATGACTGTATCTGTGTAATGGAACGAAATAGGACTGTACATATTGTAGAACAGGGTTTTTCAAATCTTACCCTACCGGGTCTGGACTACTTCTGGTTTTCCGTTATACCTGATAATTAATTGCACCTACCCGGTGGCTCAGGCCCCAGAATGATGAAAAAGCAGTGGAAGTAGCTTTGAGGCGGCAGGTAGCCTAGTGGTTAGAGCGTTGGACCAGTACCCGAATGGTTAATAGATAAAATTCCCACGCTGACAAGGTAAAAATATGTAATTCTGCCCCTGAACAAGGCAGTTAACCCACTGTTGCTAGGCCGTCATTGTAAATAAGAATTTGTTCTTAACTGACTTGTCTAGTAAGATAAAGGCCAAAAAGAAAAGGAAATAATAATAACTGAATAGAGGTCCAGATTTGAAGTTGTGGACCATAGAACATACTAACACATCACACACAGTGCCTCTGGAAAATATTCAGACCCCTTGACATTATACACTTCTTTTTTTTTACATTACAGCCTTATTTGAAAATGTATTAAATAAATGAAAATCCTCATCAATCTGCACACAATACCCCATAATGACAAAGTGAAAACAGGTTTTTAGAAATGTTTGCAAATGTATAAAAGTTTCAAAACATAAATACCTTCTTTACATAAGTTTTCAGCCTCTTTACTATGTGACTCGAAATTGAGCTCAGGTGCATCCTGTTTCCATTGACCATCCCTAAGATGTTCCTACAACTTGATTGGAGTCCACCTGTGGGATTTTGTATTGATTGTACATGATTTGGAAAGGCACACACCTGTCTTTATAAGGTCCCACATTTGACAGTGCATGTCAGAGCAAAAACCAAGCCATGAGGTCCAAGGAATTGACTGTAGAGCTCCGAGACAGGATTGTGTCGAGGCACAGATCTGGGGAAGCGTACCTAAACATTTCTGCAACCTTGAAGGTCCCCAAGAACACAGTGGCCTCCATCATTCTGAAATAGAAGATGTTTGGAACCACCAAACCACCTGATGGTCACTAACAGAGCTTTAGACTTCCCCTGTGGAGATGGGAGAACTTCCAGAAGGACAACTGTCTCTGCAGCACTCCACCAATCAGGCCTTTATAGTAGATTTGCCATACAGAAGCCAATCCTCACTAAAAGGCACATGACAGCCTACTTGGAGTTAGCCAAAAGGCACTTGAAGACTCCCAGACCATGAGAAACAAGATTTTCTGGTCTGATGAAACCAAGATTAAACTATTTGGCCTGATTGCCAAGTGTCATATCTGGAAGAAACCTGGCACCATCCCTACCGTGAAGCATGGTGGTGGCAGCATCATAATGTGGGGATGTTTTCAGCTACAGGGACTGGGAGACTAGTCAGGATCAAGGCAAATCTGAACGGAACATATTACACAGAGATCCTTGATGAAAACCTGCTCCAGAGCGCTCAGGACCTCAGGCTGGAAGGTTCACCTTCCAACAAGACAACAACCATAAACACACAGACAAGTCAACGCAGGAGTGGCCAGAGCCCGGACTTGAAGCCGATCGAACATCTCTGGGGAGACCTGAAAATAGCTGTGCAGTAATAACCCCCATCCAACCTGACAGAGCTTGAGAGGATCTGCAGAGAAGAATGGGACAAACTCCCCAAATACATGTGTGCAAAGTTTGTAGCGTCATACCCAAGAATACTTAATGCTGTAATCACTGCCAAATGTGCTTCAACAACGTACTGAGTAAAAGGTCTGTATACTTATGTAAATGTGATATTTCAGTAAAAAAAAAAGTAAATTAGAAAAAAAATGCAATAAACTGTTTTTGCTTAGTCATTATGGGGTATTGTGTGTAGATTAGGGGGAAAAACTAACAATTTAAACAATTTTAGAATGAGGCTGTAACTTAAAATGTGGAATAAGTCAAGGGGTCTAAATACTTTTCGAAGGCACTGTGTATAAGTGAACATCTGCACCTGCAGTTATGTTCCCTAGAGGTATACTGAAATGATCCCTAAGAGAAACTCATTCCACAGAAAAATCAGACTCATCATACTGTAGGAAAAAGCTAACTAATTATAGACTTAAGGTGGAACTAAAAATAACAAGATAACTCATGTAAAATATTCTGTGTCCGTAAAATGTATATAGGTTCAGGACTTTTGTGAAACAGCACAGTTGAAAAACATATGGTAAATAGAAATCAAAACTGGATGGTCTTCAGAGAGAGACGGGAGGGGTTGAGTGTAGGAAAAGGGTGCGACAAAAAAAAAATATATATAACTATTTAAGCAATAAGGCCAGAGGAGGAGTGGTATATGGCCACTATACCACGGCTAAGGGCTCTTCTTAGCACGACGCAATGCAGAGTGCCTGGACACAGTCCTTAGCTGTGGTATATTTGCCATATACCACAAACCCCTGAGGTGCCTTATTGCTATTATAAACTGGTTACCAAAGTAATTAGAACAGTACAAATATATGTTTTTGTCATCCCCGTGGTATACAGTCGGATATACCACTGCTGTCAGCCAATCAGCATGCAGGGCTCATACCACCCAGTTTATAATGTAAAATGTATATAGTATGTATAAGCTGGAAGTAGAAGCCTAAGTGTTGTTTATTCCAACTGGAGGAGGGGTGGTAGGTTTAGAAAAATAAACACAGAGGAAGCAGTGAAATGTAACCAGTACTGATTAATAGACACATCTAGACATGATGAAACAGATCACTCAAGTGA
>NC_056442.1:44486428-44490154 GCF_018296145.1 Oncorhynchus tshawytscha
TCAACCAGAAGCCATGGATTACAGGCAACATTCACACTGAACAAAGGGTAGAGCTGCCACTTTCAAGGAGTGAGCTTCTAACCCGAAAGCTTTTAAGAAATCCTGCTATGCCCTCCGACGAACCAAACAGGCAAAGCGTCAAAGCAGGACAAAGATCAAATCATACTAAACCAGCTCTGACGCTCGTCGGATGTGGCAGGGCCGGCAAACTATTCAGACTACAAAGGAAGCACAGCCGAGAGCTGCCCCGTGGCATGAGGCTACCAGACGAGCTAAATAACTATGCTCGCTTCCGAGGCAAGAAACACTGAAACATGCATGAGAGCATCAGCTGTTCTGGACGGCTTTGTGACCACGCTCTCCGCAGCCGATGTGAGTAAGACCTTTAAACAGGTCAACATTCACAAGGCCTCAGGGCCAGACGGATTAACAGGATGTGTACTGCGAGCATGCGCTGACCAACTGGCTGACCAACTGACCAAGTGTCTTCACTGACATTTTCAACCTCTCCTTGTCTGAGTCTGTAATACCAACATGTTTCAAGCAGACCACCATAGTCCCTGTGCCCAAGAACACCAAGGTAACCTGTCTAAATAACTACTGACCCATAGCACTCATGAAATGCTTTGAAAGGCTGGTCATTGCTCACATCAACACCATTATCCCAGAAACCCTAGATCCACTCCAATTTGCATACCATACCAACAGATCCACAGATTATGCATTCCACACTGCCCTTTCACACCTGGACGAAAGGAACACCTATGAGAGAATGCTATTCATTGACTACAGCTCAGCTCAGGAAAAGGGTGCGACAAAAAAAAACAAAATATAACTATTTAAGCAATAAGGCCAGAGGAGGAGTGGTATATGGCCACTATACCACGGCTAAGGGCTCTTCTTAGCACGACGCAATGCAGAGTGCCTGGACACAGTCCTTAGCTGTGGTATATTTGCCATATACCACAAACCCCTGAGGTGCCTTATTGCTATTATAAACTGGTTACCAAAGTAATTAGAACAGTACAAATATATGTTTTTGTCATCCCCGTGGTATACAGTCTGATATACCACTGCTGTCAGCCAATCAGCATGCAGGGCTCATACCACCCAGTTTATAATGTAAAATGTATATAGTATGTATAAGCTGGAAGTAGAAGCCTAAGTGTTGTTTATTCCAACTGGAGGAGGGGTGGTAGGTTTAGAAAAATAAACACAGAGGAAGCAGTGAAATGTAACCAGTACTGATTAATAGACACATCTAGACATGATGAAACAGATCACTCAAGTGATGGGAAATGCCATTGTGTTTATGCATAGGGTGTGTATGGTGCACAGGAGTGTTGCAAACCTTTCAGCATTGCCCTTATATTGATTCAGCGTATCAAATTACTACTGGTGGGAAGGTGTGGTGGGCGGTTTGTTGTTTGTAAAGGCCTGAGGCTAGTAGAACACCAGATGATAGGAAGATTGACTGATTTCACAATTGAACATTCAGAGAGAGTGCGTATGCGTTTTGTGTGTGTCTTCGTGTGTGCGTATGTGCTTGTGTCTCCGTGATGCATCCCTACCCATTCAGCCACATTAGTATGTAAGAAGAGACTGTAGCCTGTGGCTGTAATGCAGCTCTCTGTAAAGACTAGCCATTAACCCCGGCTCACCCAGTACTTAATGACCTACTCTCTGTTGTAAAGTAGCAGCCACACAAAAGCCTCCATGGAATAGCAGTATAATGGACACTCCAGCTGCTGGGAGCTGATTGACATATTATCCAATGAAGCTTAAAAGTCAATGTAGCCACTTAAAAGCCCATGTGAAGTTTAGCATTTGTAATTGTTGGATATGATATCCAAGCATGTCACACCTACTCCTGCTCCCCCTGCGGTGCTCGACGTTGCCAGTCTCCTAACCACCGGTCCTGGTAAACCACATTGTTCCCCCTGGCAACACACATTGCACACCTGGCAAACCATCATTGTGCACACCTGCTCCCCATCGTTAAGCACACCTGGACTTCATCGCCACCTTGATTACTTTCCCTTCATATAGCCCTCAGTAAAGCCTCAGTCATCATGCAGTATTGGTTTTGGTTACGCATTATTGTCATGTTTATTATTATTGAAACTCACCTTCTGCACCTGCTTCCTGACTCCCTGTGTATACGTTACAAAGCATTTCCATTTGGCATATGCCTAAAAATATTTGAGTATTTAATGATTTTAAGATTTAGGCAAACAAAATGAATATTGATGGTTGTACAGTCATCTCAAATAAAACTGTGAAGGACCTCACGTTACTCTGGACCCTGAGCTCTCTAGTGACAAACATATCAAGAATATTTCAAAGACAGCTTTTTTCCATCTTCGTAACATAGCAAAATCAGAAACTTTTGATGAAAAATGATGCAGAAAATGTATCCATGCTTTTGTCACTTCAAGCTTAGACTACTGCAATGCCCTACTTTCCGGCTAGCTGGATAAAGCACTAAATAAACTTCAGTTAGTGCTAAACACGGCTGCTAGAATCTTGACTAGAACCCCAAAATTTGATCATATTACTCCAGTGGTAGCCTCTCCACACTGGCTTCCTGTCAAGGCAAGGGCTGATTTAAAAAGTTTTACTGCTAACCTACAAAGTATTACATGGGCTTGCTAATACCTATCTTTCCGATTTGGTCCTGCCGTACATACCTACACGTACGCTATGGTCACAAGACACAGACCTGCTTACTGTCCCTAGAATTTCTAAGCAAACAGCTGGAGGCAGGGCTTTCTCCTATAGAGCTCTATTTTTTATGGAATGGTCTGCCTATCCATGTGAGAGACGCAGACTTGGTCTCGACCTTTAGTCATATTGAAGACTCATCTCTTCAGTAGGTCCTATGATTGAGTGTAGTCTGGCCCAGGAGTGTGAAGGTGAACTGAAAGGCACTGGAGCGACAAACCGCTCCTTGCTGTCTCTGCCTGGCCGGTTCCCCTCTCTCTGCCTCTAACCCTATGACGGGGGCTGAGTCACTGGCTTACTAGTGCTCTTCCATGCCATCCCTAGGAGGGTGTGTCACTTGAGTGGGTTGAGTTACTGACGTGATCTTCCTGTCCATGTTGGCGCCCCCCTCGGGTTCGTGCCGTGGGGGAGGTCTTTGTGGGCTATACTCGGACTTGTCTCAGGGTAGAAGGTTGGTGGTTGAAGATATCTCTCTAGTTGTGTGGGAGCTGTTCCTTGGCAAAGTGGGCAGGGTTATATCCTGCCTGTTTGGCCCTGTCCGGGGTATTGTCGGACAGGGCTACAGCGTCTCCCGACCCCTCCTATCTCAGCCTCCAGTATTTATGCTGTAATAGTATGTGTCGGGGGCTAGGTCAGTCTGTTATAGCTAGAGTATTTATTGTCTTATCCGTGTCCTGTGTGAATTTAAGTTCTCTCTCTCTCTCTCTCTCTCTCTCTCTCTCTCTCTCTCTCTCTCTCTCTCTCTCTCTCTCTCTCTCTCTCTCTCTCTCTCTCTCTCTCTCTCTCTCTCTCTCTCTCTCTCTCTCTCTCTCTCTCTCTCTCTCTCTCTCTCTCTCTCTCTCTCTCTCTCTCTCTCTCTCTCTCTCTCTCTCTCTCTCTCTCTCTCTCTCTCTCTCTCTCTCTCTCTCTCTCTCTCTCTCTCTCTCTCTCTCTCTCTCTCTCTCTCTCTCTCTCTCTCTCTCTCTCTCTCTCTCTCTCTCTCTCTCTCTCTCTCTCTCTCTC